>NC_136915.1:9591913-9850498 GCF_949752795.1 Hyperoodon ampullatus | reverse complement strand
CCCCTGCATCGGCAGGCGGACTCTCAACCACTGTGCCACCAGGGAAGCCCTACTTTCTATCTTTATGGTTTTGCCTACTTGGGGCATTTCACATAAATGAAATCATTTAATATGTGGTCTTTAGTGTCTGGCTTCTTTCACTTGGCCTAATGTTTTCAAGATTCATCTATGTTGTAGCATTATATATCAGTACTTCCTTTCTTTTCACGGCTGAATAATATTGCATTGTGGGATCGCACCTCATTTGTTTTATCCATTTATCAGTTGATGGATAAAACATCAGTTGACAGACATTTGTTTCTGCTTTTTGGGTATTGTGAATAGTGCTGCTACGTATGCTCATGTCAAAGTTTTGGTGTGGACATATGTTTTCATTTCTCTTGGGCGTATGCCCAGGAGTGGAATTGCTGGGTCATATGGAAATTCCATATTTAACCTTTTGAGGCCCCCTATGGGTTTCTAATGAAAGACTGACTGCCTCTCACAGCCACATGACCTTGGCCTGGTGGCTTGACCTTCCCAAGCCTTAGTTTCCTCATTTGTAAAATGGGAATGGATCCACCCAATAAATATTTATTGAACACCTACTATGGGCGGGGGCCCTGTTCTAGGACACATGGGACACAACATGGGACACAACAGTGATCAGCTGACACCCAAAAGAGAGACCCAGATAATAAACAGACAATAATTTAAATACAGTAAGTCAGATGAGAAAACTAAGGCAGAGAAGGAAATGGGAGGGTGCAAAATGGAGGCAAGATGATGTCGCAGGGTTAAGGGCTCCCAGGAAGGCCTCACTGAGGAGGTGACATTGAGCAAAGACCCAGAGGAGATGAGGGACTGAGGCCTGAGAGGTGGAGGATACAGCCATGTTGATTATTGGCGTCCTCACCAACTTGGGAATCAATTCCTGTAAAGGGAGCCCAAAAGCATAATTTTAAATTCCTTAGAAGCGCAAGGTGTGAGCACACAGTTTGGGATGGACTACTCTGCCTGGGGACACTCTGGGGGGGACAGTTCCGGGAAGAGGTGGCATTCGACAAGAGCTTGAAGGGTGGGTGGAAATGAGGAGGGACTGGCTGCCCTCCAGCCCGTGATCATCGGGAACTCCCTGGGTGGCTCCTGCACCTTCTGAAAGGACCATCTGTGTGAGCCTTTGAGGAAACTGACCAGGCTTTCTGAATCCAAGCAACCTTTGGGGAGTGCCTGAGGCTCAGGTGAGCTGAGTCTTTACGCAAAGCGGCAGGCACTTCCCTGCTCCACACCCCTCCCCTGCACACATCAGGGGTCTTTGTTTCCTTCAGGGGTGAAGCCTTTCTTTCCAGCTCATTCTCCTCCCCCTTCTCCCCAGTCTGCCACAGCCAAAGACGAGAGGCTAATTTGAAAGTCTGAATCTGGGGGCAGGAAAGAGGCAGAATGTGGTCAGTTGCTGCCCATCTTGGGCACCCGGCCCTCTTTTGTCTTGGTTGTGTTGACCTAAACCAAATAGACTGTCAGATATTCCTCCAGCAAAGAGGGTTTACTCGGGATCAACAGAGAATGGCAACTCAGGGTCTGCAACCATGGTGGGCCACATGCAAGTCTCCCCCACTGCAAAGGAAGGAGACCGCTTTGATGGAGGGGAGAAGGAAGCTGGGAGGGGCTGTTATAAACAAAGAGTCTGTGGCTTTTCATTGGCTGATTTGGTGCCAGGAAAGAGTCTTTCCTCTTCCTTTTGGGCTCTGCTATCATTGCAGGGCATGAGGGCTCCCCCTTCTGGTCTCTTAGCTCTATTCAGTTGAGGTTTCTGTATATTCCTTTTTTAGAGTTGAATCAATAATCTGTTCGTTTTTCAGTCAATTTGCTCAATAAACATTTCCTGCACATCCCTACTGTGCCAGGCTCTGTGCTGGGTGCTGAGGACACCACCCGACCTCTTGTAGTCCCCAGGTTGGGGATGGAAACCAAGGTGTAGGTAAACACATGCAATAAAATGTCTCTGGCACTCTGATAGCTGTCTTCAATGGCTGCAGAGCCCAAATTGTGCAAGGTCTCGGGAGCCAGGCACAGGACTGGCTGCATAATTTGCAGGGCCCAACGCAAAATGAAAATTTATTTTCCTTGTTCAAAAACTATTAAGGGGGCTTCCCTGGTAGCACAGTGGTTGAGAGTCCACCTGGCGATGCAGGGGACACGGGTTCGTGCCCCGGTCTGGGAAGATCCCACATGCCACGGAGCGGCTGGGCCCGTGAGCCATGGCCTCTGAGCCTGCGCGTCCGGAGCCTGTGCTCCACAACAGGAGAGGCCACAACAGTGAGACCCCCGCGTAGAGCAAAAAAAAAAAAAAAAAAAAACTATTAAGGATTTCAAGATGGTAACCGTAGAGCATTCAACCAAGTGTGAGACCCTGTGTGACTGCATAGGTCACATGCCCACAAAGCGGGCCCAACCCATACCCTCAAGAAGCTCTCAATTTGATGTAAGACTTAGACAGGTTATTTCACCTCTGTTGTCCATTTCTTTTTCTGTAAATCGGGTTTGTGTCTGCCTCTTACAATGGGTTGTTGTGAGCCTTAAATTGTTATGAAAACAAAATTCAACCTAGTAAATTTGAAAATCTAATTGACTTAATTCAACAATTCATGATTCAGGCATCTAACAACTAGAAGGGGTCCCTGAAGAGCATACAAAGTGGAAGGCTTTTATAGAAAGGAGGGTGGGGCAAGGAAGTCATTAGCAAAAGGAATGAAAGGGTTATCTGGGGACAAGACATCATCTTTGGGGGTGGGGGGAGAGAGCGGGAGACTTTATCATGCAGATTGCCTGTTCTTGCCAGGGGGCGGTGGAGAAGGCCCACATGACAGATTACCTCATTGGTGCTGTCCAGAAAATTCCAAACTGATTGATTAAGGTTACATCTCTGGGGAAGGTCGGAACTGCAACGAAGTCAGATATTAAGTCTAGGTTTGGTATCATAAGCTTTAGCACAAGTGATGCCACTGGGGCCTCTGGTTTTCTCTTTAACAGATGGATTATACTGATAAATCTACTAGAACAGAAACCAGTATATAATACATCCTTAATAAATAACAACTATTATTATTCCAGTAAGTTCAAAAAGGGGAGAAGGGCCAGTTGGCTGGGGGGGCGGGGGTGTTGGGGGGGAGTTGCTCTAAGAACTTCATTAGAAGTGGTGTTGGGTCAACTGAGCCTTGAGATACAGCTAGATGTGTGCTCCTTACAAACAGAGACAAACTATGAGGCTTCTGCCCTTGATTTACAGGAACCTGTGGTCGTGAATTCACCTTCTTTGTTGTGCTTCATGTAGTTCAATTGGTTTTACCTTTCCTGGACCTACATTTTCTGGCCCACAGACTCCGGGCCCAAACTGCCTTGCTCCTCCACCTCTTAGCTATGTGACCATAACCTGTCCGTGCTCAGTTTTCCTTATCTGTAAAGTGGGTACAATACAACCCACACCTCAATGGGTTGTTCTGAGGATTGTGGAAGTAATACCCTCAGCACAGCCTGGCACATAGGAAGAGCTTTTTATTGAAGTTGAAGGAACCATCTAGGGAGTATCTCGGATACAAGAAGAAACAACTAAGAATGAGGCAGGACCAAATTGAGGGATGTTTACAAAGTGTGTTACTTTGCTCGGGCCGCCATAACAAAATACCACAGACTGGGCAGCTTAAACAACAAAAATGTGTTTTCTCAAAGTTCTGGAAGCTAGAAGTCCCAGACTAAGGTTTGGTTTCTCCTGAAGCCTCCCTCCCTGGCTTGCAGATGGCCGCCTTCTCCCTGTGTACTCACACAATCTTTCCCCCATGCACATGCATCCTTGGGGTCTCATTCTGTGGCCAAATTTCCTCTTCTTACAAGGACACCAGACAGATTGGATTAGAACCCACCTAACAGCCTCATTTCAATGTAATCACCTCTTGAAAGGCCCTGTCTCTAAATGCCATCACATCCTGAGGTACTAGGGATTAGGGCTTCAACATACATATTTAGGGAAGACACCATTCAGCCCATTAACAAGTTGTGCTTTTCAAAAATGTCAAGGTCATGAAAGACAAAGAGAGGTAGATGACCAGAGACTGAAGGAGTCAAAAGAGGCATGACAAGTAAGTGCCACGTGTGCCCCTGGACTGGATCCCAGACCAGAAAAGATTGTTTTTCTTTTGTTGTAAAGGATGTTAGTGACACAACTGGCAAAATCTGAATGAGGCCTGTAGATTACATAATAGTATTGTATCAGTGTCCACTTCCTGATTTTGATTAAAAAGTACTGTCGTTATGTAATAGAAAGTTCTTGTTTTGAAGAAGTATATGCTGAAATATTTGGGACTGTTAGGCAATCAGGTCCACGTGTATTCTCCCCAAAAAAAGTGTAGATAATGAATAGGTGGATAGATGGATGGATGAACGGATGGACAGACAGATGCACTCATGGATAAAACAAATGTAAAACGTTAACACATAAGTGAAGAGTACACAGGAATTCTTGGTTCCATTTTTTCAACTTTCCTGTAAGTCTTTTCAGACCTATGGTTTAAAAACTTTTAAACACAGAGCTATGACAACCTAGGCAGTAGGTAACCATTCAGGGGCACTCTGGTGGGGGTAAGGGAGGGACGGAAGGTCACCGATCAAGTGTTAGGCAGCCTCTGTGGTTTTACAACTGCCCTGCAAGGTGATTAATATAACCCTCCTTTTCAATCTGAGGAAATGGAGGCACAGAGCGCTTAACTGCCTGACCCAAATTCAGGTTTTGTAGGGCAGAACCCACTCCAAGGACCACTACCAGGGGGGCAGCTGGTATTTACTCCACTCCGGCCCACTTTTGCCACCTTCATCACCCAGAGCAGCTGCAGAGAAGGTCCAGTCCCGCAGGGAGGCAGAGGGTTGGGGGGAGGTAGGTCATCGTTGCTGGATTTACAAACCTAAGGTTTTCTCTGGGTCCCAAAACTTCAGGGCCAGCCTCAGCGCCTTCCAGCCCCCAGACAGTCAACATTCAAATAAGATGAAATAAAGACCCAACGTGATCCAAACAAAGTATTTTTATAAACTCATGAAAAGGGTCCTTATTAGAAAGGGCTTAGGCGGGAGACAGGCATGGGGGTTGTGACATGTCTGATCCTTCTGCAGGCTTCGGGCAAGCTGAGATCATTAGCAGATTTTGCTCTGGGTAGGCTCAGTGTCAGCTCCACATTGTGGGATTTTATGGGACTTATGCACAGAACTTTCCTACAAAGCAAGGTATTATAGGACGGATTACAGAGTTCCAAGAAGCAAAGGTACCGGCTCCCCTGTCTTATTTTTTCGCAGATTTTTTTAAAGAGGCCCATGGTCAGGGGCTCTGCAGCCTTACACCAGAACTCCCATATCCTGCTGACTCTAAAACAAGCATATTTGTACAAAAAGATCATTGAGTGGAGTTTTCTTAATATAAAATCATTATAGAACACTGGGAATATGTAAAAAGACATAAAAAGAAGACAAAATCACATGTGCTGCTATCACCAGAGACAGTTACTGTTAACATTTTGATGTGTTCCCTTTCTGTCTTCTTTCTGTGTGTGCACACCTGCACATGTGCATGTGTGCCTGCGTATGTGTGTGTGTGGAGAGAAAGAAACAGAGAGAGAAGGACAAAGATCCAGAGCAGAAAGAGAAAGAAGCAGAGAGAATGGGCTTTGAAGTAAAACTGAGCTAAACTTGAATTCTGTACCTGACACTCTTGGGTTCCATGACCTTGGCCAAGCTGCTTGACCTTTTTAATTCCACAGATGTACATGGGAAATACAGATCCTACCTCAAGGGAGCTGTTTTGTTTACATAAGATTAAATTAAATCAATACGAAGCATTTAGTATGCCGCCTGACACACAGTAAATCCCGACTGAATGGTAACTAAATAAGTATGAACATGGACTTAAGGCTTTTTCTTTCCAAAAGTGGAATCATCCTGGTGACACAAATTTGTATCCTAACACTTTTAACGGTTTTTCTGCTATAACTGTGGGAAAACAGACTTCCCACAGGCCAAAAAAAAAAAAGAAATATATATAAAATTCCCAATTACACCCTGCTCTTTAGGCTAAATTTTTAATGACATAGTATATTGTCAATATTGTGCACGTGCTTTTGAGGTTTTGTTGTTGATCTTTTCCTTCTAACTGACAACCCACCACACGCTGAACAAGCACCTGACTGAGGCCACAGATTCTCAATGACCGAAGATCAGATTATTTAGCCTGTGTCCCAGGAACACTTAAAACTGCATGATTTGGGGGCCTCCCTGGTGGCGCAGTGGTTGAGAGTCCGCCTGCCGATGCAGGGGACACGGGTTCATGCCCCGGTCCGGGAAGATCCCACATGCCGCGGAGCAGCTGGGCCCGTGAGCCATGGCCGCTGAGCCTGCGCGTCCGGAGCCTGTGTTCCGCAATGGGAGAGGCCACATCAGTGAGAGGCCCGCGTACTGAAAAAAAAAAAAAAAAAAAAACTGCATGATTTGGACAAATTACTCCTCTTCTCTGGGCCTCAGTTTCCTCATCCGTTAAATGGGGATGCAACGGTGTCCCCCCCCAGCAGGTGGCTGTGACAGCTACATGAGAAAACCCATGTGAGACACAGGACCCAGTGCCTAGTAAGTGCTCAGTAAAAGATAAAATGATAACAAATATTAAATTTCTTACATTTCAGAGTCATAATCTTTATCTTATATGTATATATACTTCCATTAATCTGTTTCCTACTTGTTTTTATAAACTGATCAGGGCTACATGCAATAAGTCGTTGAAATAATTGCCCAAGCAGGGCTTTTCAACAACAGAGCCAGGGCTGGCAGGCATCCCCTCTGTGCGAATCTGCCCCCTGGGAGACAGCAGACCAGATGCGGCAAAGGAACCAGGGGTCCTGAGTGTCTGGACACATGTGCAGAACCAGGGGTCTTCCCATCTGTCTCCCCACCTGAAGGCGGGATCTGACCTTTCTTTGTCATCTTTGGGGGGCCTCATAATAAATGGCAGAGATGTGATAAACCTCAAGGGAGTTTCATTGTTGAGAGGCAATGAAGGGTGTGCACCAGGATCCTGACTTAGACCCTGTAGGTTCTGCCTTCTGCTGGAATGTTTACCAGCCTGTGGCCTCAGACAGGTGACCTAACACTTGGGATCTCAGTGTCCCATCGGATAGGACTCAATGAGCTGGAAACAGCACCAGGGTGTGGTGGGCACTCAGTAAATGCCAGTTAGTTGGGATGACTTCAATCTATCATTAGACTCTCAAGTCTTATTGGTTTTTTAAAAAATTTATTTATTTATTTATTTATTTTTGGCTGTGTTGGGTTTTCGTTGCTGCACGCGGGCTTTCTCTAGTTGCGGCAAGTGGGGGCTACTCTTCATGGCGGTGTGCGGACTTCTCATTGCAGTGGCTTCTCCTGTTGCAGAGCACGGGCTCTAGGCACACGGGCTTCAGTAGTTGCGGCACATGGGCTCAGTAGTTGTGGCTCGTGGGCTCTAGAGCGCAGGCTCAGTAATTGTGCCACACGGGCTTAATTGCTCCGCAGCATGTGGGATCTTCCCCGGGCCAGGGCTCGAACCTGTGTCTCCTGCATTGGCAGGCGGATTCTTAACCACTGTGCTATGAGGGAAGCCCTCAAGTCTTATTGCTTTTTAAAAAAATTTTTCAGTGAACTCGGTTTCTCCAATGACCCTCTACTTCTTTACAGTGGATGTAAACTTGGGTCAGTCCCTATGAATACATTTCCAGAAAGAGGGCAAAAATCAGATTCTGCTTTTCTGAGGCTCATGCTTCATTTATTTCTGAGGTCTTGAGAGACTGATTTTGCTTGATGGTGGTGGTCTAGGACTGAAATTGGCAAACTGTAGTCCACAGACAGGGTCTGGCCCACTGCCTTTTTGTGTGTAGTCTTCAAGTCTAAGTATGGTTTTTACATTTTTTAATGGTTGGGAAATAATCGAAACAAGAATGATATTTTGTGACAGGTCAAAGTTATATGGAATTCAAGATTCAGTGTCCATAAATAAAGTTTTATTGGAACACAGCCATGGTCACTAGAGGAGGTGTGTTATAGCTCCTTACATGTTGTCTATTTACATGTTATCTGCATACTGTTTACATATTGTTTATATCTACATACTGTCTATTGCTACAACAGCAGATTTGAGTTGTTACAATAGATACTATATGTTCTGCAAAGCCCTTTACAGAAACAGTTCATCAACTCCTGGCCCAGGGTAAGGATTTAGCATTCCTAAGACCCTAGCTCTGGTTCCAGGGAAGACTTTTTATACCCAGGCCACTCAGGTTTCCCTCACCTTTTTTACCTCCCCCTCAGACAGTGCCCCTGTCACTCAGGCTCCTTACCTGCCCCAACCCCACCCCAGATAGTGTGTTCCTTGGGAACATGAAGACAGGAGGAAGAAGAACACCCACTGAGCATCTTTCCCCTGCCACATGCCAGCCCGTTCAAAGACATCATCTCAGTGGGTGTCAAAATTCCCATTTTAGGGATGACAAAACTGAGGCTCAGAAAGGGGAATAACCTGCCCATAGTTGCATAACTAATAAGTGGCAAAGCTTGTGTTTGAGCACAGCCTTGCCAACCCCAGAGCCATCCTCACATCAATACCCCACACCCTGATTTAGAATTATTTGACCAACCAACCAGGAGGCAGGAGGCAGGTGATAACTGCTGGGCGCCCCCCTGGCCTCGGCCCAAGCTTTCTCAGGTTACACCCCCACCACCACCACCTCGCCTGTGTTCCTGCCATGTTCCCGGCCTTGGCTCTGGCGTGCATTTCCACCCAGCCCTGGCGGCCAGAATACATATGGCCTGCCCCAGCATCCACTCACACAGAGCCCCAGAACCTGCCTCCCTGCACCACAGCCTGGGATTCGGGAGAGTGACGGAAAGGAAAACCTGTGGGTGTGTGCAGACGGTGGCCCTGGGCAGGACGGGAGATGGGAGTCCACACAAAACACTCACCTGTGTCGGGGAGGTTTTCCTGGACCGAAAGGAGCCACTCTACCTGGTTGTTTTTTGTTTTTTGTTTTTTTTAATGTATCCTGTCCTATTAACCAGGCCTCGCCAGGGAGAAAAGGGTCCTCTTGGCAACTGCTCTGTATTAGAAAGGGGAGGTATTTTATGAGGTTTTTAAACGTCTCCAGCCTTTGAGACCGTGTGTCCCCTCCCCACAGAGATGCTCCACTGTCTGAAGCCTGCTTTCCCCTCTTGGTTTCCTCTGGTCTGGCAGACGGCAGGCCACATCACCCAGTTCCTGTCCTCCGGGGTGTCTGTCTCCACGAAGACCCCCCAAGGCAGCCAATCTTAACTTCATGGAACACTGGTTTCTGTTCGACCAGATGGTTCTCCAGATCCAGCCCCCTCAGTCAACACTGCCAGCAGTTCTGCTTGGGGCAAAGTCACCAATCATCAGATAGAGCCCTGTGTGTGTGTGTGTGTCTGTGTGTGTGTCTGTGTGTGTCTGTGTGTGTGTCTGTGTGTATGTCTGTGTGTTTCTGTGTATGTCTCTGTGTGAGTGTGTGTGTCTCTGTGTCTGTGTTTCTTTGTGTGTCTGTGTGTGTGTCTGCGTGTGTTTGTCTGTGTGTGTTCCTATGTATGTCTCCATACATGCATGTCTGTGTGTCCGTGTGTCCGTGTGTCCATGCACCAAGTGACTGGTTTTAAAACCCTGCTCAGGGGCTTCCCTGGTGGCTCAGTGGTTGAGAGTCCGCCTGCCGATGCAGGGGACATGGGTTCATGCCCCGGTCCGGGAAGATCCCACATGCCACGGAGCGGCTGGGCCCGTGAGCCATGGCCGCTGAGCCTGCGCGTCAGGAGCCTGTGCTCCGCAACGGGAGAGGCCACAACAGTGAGAGGCCCACGTACTGCAAAAAAAAAAAAAAAAACCTGCTCAGAGGAGTGGCCCTTGCAGGGCAGGGACCTCACCGAAGGTCCCCGTGCCGGGTGTTCACGGCAGCAGCACCTCCAGGTGTCACTGTCCACCTGTCTTGACCTGGCAGCGGGAGCCACCACACCGCCGAGCATCCCAGAGCCTCCTCCCCGCTCGCCCTGCGCCCACCCTTGGCTCTGGACGCTGCTTCTAAAGCACAGGGCCCATCGCGTCTCCCGCTGCTCCTGTCACACGGGAAACAGAAGCCGCAGTTGTTCTTGTGCTACAGGACCCTGATACCTCAGCACTCCTCCAACAGTGTGCATAAAATAGACCTGGGAATTGCCTTAAATAAAATGTCGAGTCTGGGGTGCGGCCTGGGACTCTGCATTTCCCACGAGCTCACAGGCAATGCTGAGCTGCTGGTCCAGGCCCGCCCTGAGCGTGGAGACCCCGGGTGAGCTACCCTTCCCACCCACCTCCTCCTCCCACGTGGCTGCTCCGGCCCACCAGGCCCCCTCCCACCGCAGAACTTCCTGTCCCCCCGCCCAGCTCTTCACCCCGACTTCTTCGGGTTCACGCCTCACTCCAATCGGGCCTCTGCCCCAGGGTCGCTTCGGAGAGGCCTCCCCCAGCCACCCTACATAAACCGCTGCCCGACTAGCCCCATCTCTCCGTCCCCAACCCGCTGTCATCTCTGTCCCCACCTCTCTCTCCCACACCGAGCCTGTATTCCTCCTGGCAGCCTTCGCCTCCTGGCAGTGTCGCAGAGCCGGGCACACAGTCACTGCTCAATAAATATCCAGTGAATGAATAAGTGGATGAATGAATGAATGAAGGCACACATCTGAAATATTTCACTGCCTTTGCCCCCAAAGTTCTGTGTCAGCCACTCAATTTCCTCACTGGGGGACAGCAGGTCACCTTGTGTTTTGTCACAAAACACAGGGTAAAGATGAAATGACCAATTTCAAGATGGGGACAGCAGAGCGCCAACCCGTGCTCCACGGCACAGGCCACGCGCCCACCAAGCCGGCCCCGTCCCTACCCTTGAGAAGCTCCCAGCGTGCTGTGAGATTCGGGGAAAACCAGCAGTTACGGTGCAGTGTCATTGTGCTGAGGGGCAGGGTCATACAGGGGCCGAGAACAGAACCCCCTGGGCCAGCCCAGGCTGGGGGAAGGGGACACTGGGGACCGAGGGGCAGCTGGAAAGAGCTTCCTGGAAAAAATACCACATGAGCTAAAGGAAACCTTGCAAAATGAATAGGGGTTTCCTCGGCCCCAGAGAAAAGGTCCTGGAGAAAGCGTGTTGGCAGGTGAGAGGGTGGCAGGTAACCGAGTGAAATGAGGAGGTACCCAGCTGAGGCCAGAAGCCCTGCTCTGAGGCCGTCCGGGAACACCGCTAACTTAAGCCCTGCATCTCTGCCGGTGGCTGAGCTGGTCCCTCAGCAAGCAGGCACCACGCCACCGTAAACATGAGAGCTGGCGTTTACTGAGCCCTTGGTATGGGATTTGATGAGTCGCTAATCCCATCCTCATTAATGCCTTCCCTTTGCAAATGAAGAAGCTGGCGATGGGAAGGGGAAGGGCAAAGCTGGGACCTGAACCAGAGCTTCCCAATTCCAAAGCCAGAATCATCACCCTACGGCTCCCCTCTGACCCACCCTGCCTTACCCCCCAACCCCGTGGCGGTGGCCCAGGGAGAGACGCCATGACCGTTGGTTGACTGACTGGCCGCCTGAAGGCACGCCCTGTTCCTCCAGCTTCCATTTTCTTCCCTCTTAGGTTATCTGTGCAGCCACCAGCCCAGAACAACCCGAGGGTGAGGGCTCAGTGTCGTGACGCATCCTAAGTGTAAAGGAGGGAAGAGCTTGCCTGCTGGTGGAAGAGGCGAGGAAGGCTTCGTGCAGGGGCTGTGAGGAACCAGGGGCCGAGACGAGGCAGCGCTGGCGGGTTCTCGAACACTGGCCCACATGCACATTCCTGGACTCCCACCCTAGGATGCTGGTGGGAGCCCAAGAGTCCGCATTTTGACAAGGTCCCCAGCCCAACCTGTACGTTCTGGAAGACCTCCATGGATAAAGCAGACAGAGCTGAGCATTTGACCGGGGTTCAAATCCCACCTCCATCTCTTGGCTATGTGATCTTACGTGACTTTCTTAACTCTGTAAGCCTCAGAGAAGTAGAAGGCAAGGCTTGAGACCTGTTTGTTTCTCCAGCTCTCAGTTGAGATGGTGATAAGGAAAGTTCCTGGTAAAAGGCCTAGAAAAGGGCATTCGTGTGCTTGGCACTGGGGATGCAGTGGGAGTGGGGCGAGGGATAAATTCGGAATTTGGGATTAACAGATACACACGGCTATATATAAAATAGATAATAGAACAAGGACTGGACTTCCCTGGTGGCGCAGTGGTTGAGAGTCCGCCTGCCGATGCAGGGGACACAGGTTCGTGCCCCGGTCCGGGAAGATCCCACATGCCACGGAGCGGCTGGGCCCGTGAGCCATGGCCGCTGCGCCTGCGCGTCCGGAGCCTGTGCTCCACAACGGGAGAGGCCACAACAGTGAGAGGCCCGCGTACCGCAAAAAAAAAAATAAACATAAAAATAAATACAAGGACCTACTATAGAGCACAAGGAACTATAGTCAATATCTTGTAATAACCTATAATGGAAAAGAAACTGAAAAAGAATATACATATATAGTAACCGAATCACTTTGCTGTACACCTGAAACATCAACAATACTTAAAAAAAAAAAAAAAACGTGTAACCTGGTTAAAAAAAAAAAAAAAAAAAAGATGGGACTCAGCCCTGGCAGAAAGGGGCGGTTACAGCATGGTGGCCCATCAAGGGCCAGCAAGTTCCCTTGCGGGTCACAGGGCCGGCTCTCTTGGGGGCCCACCTCTAAGCATGAGCTGCGGCTCTGGGCTGGAAGGTGGCTCCAGCCTGCCCTTCTGGGTCGTCGCACCTCCCGTGCCCACCCGGTACCGGGAGAGCTGAGTCATGGAAAAAGTTAGTTTTCCGGCTGCCGCTCACCTCCCTCCTCCATCAAGCCCACAAAGGCTCCTTTCACGTTTCCAGGCGCAGGAGAAAACCGTGGGGCCGTCTCCCAGGCTGGGATGTGAAATTTCAAACTTCACCCTGGAGTTAAATTCCACACCCGTTGCTCCCAGCTAAGGGAGGAGGGGGTACCGAGAGCCAAAAACACGGGTGAGAGGAAGTGGCGGAGAAGGGGGAGGGGCCGTGTCCCGCGTAGTTCTCACTGAAGCCAGGTCACAGGCACCCTCTGGGCCAGCCTGCTAGACGGTGCATCCCCTAGCCCAGCACCACCCCCTCGCCGTCATCTTCCTGGGGAACTTGGGGGACATAGAGCAGGTAACAGACAGAACCTCTCTGGGCAGCTGATGATGGAAGAGGCCAGAGGCTCGCGGTATGCCGGACCCACAAAACCCACATCCTGAAGGTGGAACAAGTAGAAAAAAGGTGTCCGCTTCCCAACCACAGTCCAAACCCAAACCTTTTAGGGCTGCCTGACATGTTCCTTTTTACTGTGATTTCACTCTAAACCTGATGTTTGGAAGAGGGAAGGGGAGCCCCCTGTGTGGGCCTTGAGTGAGTCATTTAGACTGCTGAGCCCCGTGTTCCATGGGCACAGTGACGCCCACCCGCAAAGGCGGTTATGGAGATGAAGGGATAGTATGCGTAAAGGGCCTGATATGCTGAAGGTTCATTTGGGTTCTCAACCCCTTTCCCACTCAAACTCACATCCATGGCGAATGGGGTCACCTAGCTGGTCTGGCATCTGAACAGGGCTGGGTAGCTGGCGAGGATCAGGGGACTTAGTGAACATGGTGCCGGGTTTACGAGTTACTTCCCATCCCTGAGCTTCAATTTCCTACTCCACCCGGTAGCGGGTGTGGGGGGGAGTGGAGCTATGATCCTTGTGAGGCCTTTTAGGCTTGGAGTGTTAGCCTTAGGTGGGGAGAAAAGCCTGGAAGAAAAAGGATTCGCTGGTAGGGTAGCAGGAACACGGGACGCTGGAGGCTCCGGCAGCTTGGAGGCGCAGTGTTGCATCCAGACCACTAGGCGGCGTCGAGGATAACAGATGAGAACAGGCTGAGCACAGGGGTTCCAGTTCCAGACCTTCCCAGTTCCAGACCTTCCCAGTTGTCTTCTTGGCTGGCCCGGCAGATACCGGCCACAGCTGGGTGGGAAGGGCCTGTCTCTCCAGGGTTGGGATTTCTTTTCCATTTTTTACAGACCTCCTAGGTGGGAGGAGGCCGTCATATTGACGAAGCCCTGCCTTTAGCCGTGGCCTGGGAGTCTATGAAAGCCATGGCCTGCCTTTCCATCCTACTTTTGGAGGGAACCTGGTCTCCACCTCTCTCCTCCCGTCCTGCCAGAGTGGGGTGGTGGGATGAGGAATCACGTCTGGATTTGGATTCCTCCCTTCTGTACTACCTGGCAGATGGGGATAATAATAACCCCCTGCAAGGTCAGTGGGAGGATTAAATTTCAGAATCTAAGCCCTCAGTGTAGGACAGTCTCTCATCCAGCCCCACTCTACCAAACTCTTCTTGCTCTGCCAGCGGTCCAGATAACGATTTCCCAAATTCATCTGGAAGGAAGATCCTCGCCTGCAGAACGTCCCTCCAGAACTAGAGGGTCTTTGCGGCCCAGGGAGGAGTGAAACTCCAGCCACCCCCTCCCCAAACCAGCACTTCTCAAAGTGATTTTCTCGCCTGATGCTCAGCAGAGCATTAAATGTACTGATTCCAGCACACCCAGCCCTGCTGAATCAGAAGGTCTGGGGGCGAGGCCCAGCACTCCCAGTCTGAACAAGCCTCTCACTGGAGAGCTGCTGCGCCAGATTACAGGGCAGCTCCCTGGCTCACCCTCTCTCCTCCAGGCCTGGGACCATCAGGGGCGGCAGGAGGCAAGTCCCATCAGCACTTTTAACTGGGCCTGCTTTTCAGTGACTCACCTCCCAGACTTCCTGCAACAGACAACTCTAAATAGCTGGGTCCCACCCTCCAGCAGGGGAGACATTCTTGTTGGGGGAAAGCAGGAGGTTACAAGGTGGGGGTCCCACTAGGGCAGCCCAGGGAGACCCAAAGAGAGAAGTTGCTGCCTATACAGCAAAGGGGGGAGGGAGCGCGTGGGTTTAGCACGTTTTGTTTACAGGCGTTTGTTATTAAGGAAATTGCTGTCAGTCAAGGTAATTCTAGCCCAGATGAGCAATAAATATGCCCCCAGCTAATCGTACAGGGATTTTATTGGCACTCTGGGGGCAGAGGTTCCTTTACCCTGCACCCCCACCCCCACCCCTCAAAGCAAAACCCTGCTCCCAGCTGTTTCCCCCCAGCAACGTGAGGGACTCGGGGCAGGCTTAGAAAGTGCACTCTAAGTGAAAAGACTGGAGGAGTCCGGGCAAGGGTCAGAAGTGGCTCCCTGGTCCTATGGAGGCAGGGAATGATCAAATGACCTGAAATAAACCCTGAGCGACCTGATGAATCAAGACAAGCGCGAGCTCTCCCGGGCTGCCCCGCATGCAGGGGCGGTCACCTGGCCCGCAGGTTCCCCTGCTCGGGGAGACCGCGTCCCGGGCCAGGAGGAATGTCTCGAGGAGAGAGCCGGTTCGCAGGAGTCGGTTCCAGCGTGTGCGAGTTACGGCGGCGAGCCCTCAGGGATACCGCCGGCAAGCCCCGGCTTGCAGCGAGGGGAGCCGGCCCCGGGAGAGCGGAGTCGCAGCGAGCCCGTGTGCGCGCCCGCGCGCGCACCCCGCCACTGCGCAGGGGGAGGGGAGCTCGCGGCAGCCACTCAGAGGAACGGTAGTGAAGCCTCGGAACAACTTTAACTGTCAATCAGACTTAATGGGGTATTAAAAAAAATGGGGGGAAAAAAGGGCCGCCCTCTCGTTCCCAGCCAGCCGCGGCTGCCCCGGGAGCGAATGCATAGGGCGGCGCAGACCAGGGCGTCCGATCCACGCGCGCTCCGCACCCGGGCCCTCTCCAAGTTGGAAAGGACAAAAAGAAGGCAATAAATGCTAACAAGGGAGAGAGAGGGAGCCGGATCGAGCGGCAACTCCCAGCCTCTGCTGGAAGAGAGAGGGAGGGAGGGAGCCGAAGAGAGCGGGCGCGCGCGAGGGCGAGCCATGCACGTAAAGAAACTGACACCCGGACCCCCCACTTCTCCTGCACGTTGCTGGCAATCAGATCGCGTTTAAGCAATTTCCTGAGCCCAAGAACAGCAATGAGTCGGGAGACTTTCGCGGGCTGAAATTGGGAGCTCCAAGCACTTTTCCCCCCTACTTTTTTTTTTTTTTTTTTTTCCTGGAGAAGGGGGGAGGCGCTCCAATTTGGAAACAGTTTTTTTTTTTTTTTTTTTAAATCTTGCACTTTGAAACCGCGGGACTGTAGCAGGGTGCGCGCGTGTGGTTGGTGCCTTTTTTTTTTTTTTTTTTTTTTTCTTCCCCTGCCTAAACTCCTCTGTCAGCCTGTAAACATTACCTGAGAATTCCCCAGCCGAAACGGCTGCTGGGGCACGAAAGTTCTTGTTAGAACTTTCCACCTCCGGCTTCCCCTCCACCCCTCTTACTGTCCCAACCTTCTGAGACGCTTTTTCTCCTCCCGAGGATTTATCTCACCCACCCACCCACCCCTCACCCCCCCCCCCCCCGCCCTTTTTCTCACCCGGTGCTTGCTTTGCATTTGGGAAGAGGTGATTTCAAGAGTGGCCAGGTGGGACGCCTCTCTGCCCCTTATTCGGTGTATTTATTATTGTTTGGGGGTGTTTTCTTTTTTAAGTCCTGTTTTGTGCGGTCCGGGGAGTTTCGCCCCCCCACCCCTGCCCGGCTCCGCGGCGCGGAGGATGGTGTGGAAATGGCTGGGCGCGCTGGTGGTGTTCCCTCTGCAGATGATCTATCTGGTGGTGAAGGCTGCCGTCGGACTGGTACTGCCCGCCAAGCTGCGGGACCTGTCTCGGGAGAACGTCCTTATCACCGGCGGCGGGAGAGGCATCGGGCGCCAGCTCGCTCGCGAGTTCGCGGAACGCGGCGCCAGAAAGGTACCGGGACACCGCGACTCCAGGGGATGGGGGCCAAAGGCTAGGGGGACCGCGGGGACAGGGGGTGCGCCCACCTGCTGCCGCTGCCGGAACCGGCGCCCAGGGTCTGAAAGTCGCCGCGCCACCCGTGAGTGCTGAGCTAGTCAGTTTCACCTTGTACATTTCCCGGGCACCCGACTGTCTTTTTTGGCAGGTCCGGAGCTGACCCGCTCCTCTGGGATCTGTGGCTGGCTGTTCACCCCCAGCTCGAAACTTAGCAGACCCCCCCCCTTTCCGACATTCCTCCCTCCCAGAGGAAGGTGTCGTGTTTTCCCTCTCGTCTTTCCCTCTTTTGCCGCCACCCTGGTGAGTGAAGGGTGTGTGCGCTCCTGGGTAGAGCTGGGAGCCGCCTGTTAGCTGGCGCTTCATATTTTCCTTGGCAACCCGCTTCCCAGCCCCAACCTGGGCGGCTGCAGCTCTGGAGGCAAGAAAAGAGGGGATACTTGGTTTGGGTTTGAAAAGGAAGAAACGGTGGTGGATGTCTAGCCTAGCCTGATAGGCGCTCGGAGGCCCAGGTGTTTGGAAATCTGGAAACAGGGGACAAGGGTAACCAGCAGCTGATAAAGAGCCCTTGTTCTCACCTCAATGCTGCCTCCGCCCGACCCCCACCCCCAAATACAGCCCCAGAGGGGATCCCTCCCCACTAAGGGGCGAGGTGGCACTGTGGTGCAACCCCACCTCCCCAGCACCCAAGCTCTGCCTTTAACTTTTTGGTAGTCCCAGCACCTCTCCCCCCACTTATCCCAGACCTGGTGCCCAAGAGTGTGGAGGGTGAGCCAGCTGTCACCCAGCTCCGACCCAAGCCAGGCTGACTCACCCAGTGACTAGAGCAATAGAGAGAGAGATTTGAGGCTGGCTGTCTCCAGCCAGCCCTGTGAAGAGGAAGAGCAAAAACAGGGAATTAGATTGAAATTTAAACTGTTGTGAGCTAGGGGGTGAAAGGGCCAGCAAAGCCAGCTGATCTGACATGGAGCCACATACCTAGGGGATTAAGTAAATATGTACTGTAGAAAACCAAACCTGCATGTAATTCCAGGTTGCTTTTGTTTTGTTAAATACTGCCCTGAGATTTACAATTCCTCCGGGGTGGCTCTGACTGGGACTGAACTTTGGAGCGTGAACCATCAGCCAAAGCCGATTGCCGATTAACTCTTCCTTCCCCAGGCGGTGTCTAGGGGTGGTGGTGGGGAAGCAGCTGTAGGTTGGCGGCTATCAAGGCTGAGCTAGCTGGGGTCGGCTGTCCTGGGCTCCAGCTTCTCCTTGGGTGGTTTGGACAGCTGCTTGACCTTGCAGTTGGAAGGGGAGTTTGGAAGTGTTTTTAACCCTTGGACACACGGAAAAAGGAGAAGCAAAAGTTCTTCTCAGCAGTTTCGTTTCCTTGAGGTGATGCCCCCTTTGTGGAGGCGTGGCAGATGAGGGTGCCCTTGCAGAAGGATGTAGGGTTTGGGACAATCGCGTGTGATTGTCATTCCTTAGCTGTCTGCATCCCACAGAAACTTTCTTCTGACTCTTCCAGCTGGCCCAAGTCCTGGGTCTCTTTCACTGCTCTTGTAACTGGCTGCAGTAGGCATATGAAGAACTCTTTCAGTCAATCTGGAAAAACTTGACTGACTATAAACACGCCTAAATTGAAAGAAGTATGTGGCATTGGGGGGTGGAGGGGATAGAGCGGCACCCTGTAAGTCCCTTCACTGGGAACCATGCCCCACCTAACTAGGAATAGATATCTTCTTCCAAAGAATAAATCCAGGGCCAATGAGAAATATGTCTTAAATTGGTATCTGGTCACCAGAAACAGGATCCATGGGGCCTATGGAACTTCCAGTGCCATTCGCCCTAGGATCAGTCCTCGGACCAGTCAGGATGACCAAGAGCCCTACCTATAACTCATAATCATCTGACCAATTACTGGGGCTACTTTTTAATGAACTTTCCGCTTGCTGTCACAGTGGGGAATTTGAAATCAAGGTTTCTTGTCTGAGTCCATCTGGGGCCCAGTGAGAGGACCTTGGGACAACTCCCAGAGCTGGGAGCGTTTGGGGGCTGGTGGGCTTGGGGACAAAGGGCCGGCCGAGTGTTGTGGAGTGGGGACTTTGGAGGAGATGGCTGAGAGTGTTGTGTGGATGGTGGGCCCAGGGTGGTCCTGGAGCAGCTGGAGAGAGCTGGGGAGCGTGGCACCAGCTGCAGCCTGCAGCAATGTTAGACAGGTGACCTTGGTGGACGGGGATGACTCCCCTCCCCTTGGTGGAAGTGAAGGCTGGACCTGAGGGGAAAGGCCCCCTAAAGAGAAAGCAGGGAGGAGAACCAGAGTCTCTGCAAATAGCTGGCAAGTCCAAGCAAGGTCCGTTTATTCTTGGGGGGAGTGACAACCCAGTTTCCCATAACGACCTTGAGTCAAACAGGATTTGGCAATATCTGTGAGCAGTAGTGCACCTTAGGCTGCAAAGGTGACCCAAATGAGGGTTTTTCTTAAAGGAACACAAAGGCGCCAGGAGTTGGAAAGTTCCTCACCTGGAGATAACTCTGCTTAGCCACCATGTGCAAGGTTAACCCGGGTAGGGCCAGTCATGGTCCGGGTCTGTAAGGCAAAGACTCTTGCTGCTCATTGCCCACTACAATCCTTTTAGATTTTCTATGTCCTCCTGGATTTCCTTCCACAAAAGCATTCATAGAGCTTGGGCTCACCCCTTCCCCAACAAGGCTTCTGGCAGGCTAGTGGCAGGCCCAGCCTCCAGTCTTTGACCTTGACGTGGTTTTAGCAGGAGTCCCCTGGAGGAGAGAGTGAACTGTTTGTTTGGAAGGATTTGCAGGGGCTGTTCCAGCCTCTAGTCCAGTAGGAGCCAAGTGGCTGGATTAGAGCCCTGGGCCACGACTGTAGGACCATAGAGGCAGGGGCGACACACCAGGGCCCAATCCCTCCATGGAGAGGGGTGGAGTCGGGACTCAGGGACCCATTTCAGGGAGCCAGTATAAGAACTGGCTCTGAGTTGCACCTGCTTTGCTACTATTGAATTTACAGTCCATGGGTCTGTAGCCCTGTTCCTAAAGCAGCTCGCCAGGAATTAGCCCTTCACGTAGATTTGTGAATCCTATTCTCCATCACATCCATTCAGCAAATCCCATATCCTTCCCACCCTGGCACTGGGGCAGGCTGAGGCCCAACTGTCCCTTGACAACCATCTCTGAGAGACCTAGTCCAGCAAACCTACCTGAGATGCCTATCAGGTGTTCGATGCGGCTCTGGGCCTGGAGAGGGGCAGAGACATGGCCAGGTGCTTACAGTCAAGGCACAAATTATAGTGTGTGTTAGTTTCCTGTGGCCGCCATAACAAAGGACCACTAACTTGGTGGCTTGCAGCAATAGAAATGTATCCTCTCACAGCTCTGGAGGCCAGAAATCTGAAATCAAGGTGCTGGCAGGGCCCCACTCCCTCTGAAGACTCTATGAGAGAATGCTTGCTTGCCCCTTCCAACTCCTGGTGGCTCCTGGCTGGCGTCCCTTGGCTTGTGGCAGTGTCACTCCCATCTCTGCCTCCCCCTTCACGTGGCTGTCTTCTCTGTCTCTCTGTGTGTCTGTGCATCCTCTCGTCTTCTCATAAGGACACCAGTCATTGGATTTAGAACCCACGCTAAATCCAGTATGACCTCATCTTGAGATCCTTAACTAATTACACCTCCAAAGATCCCAGTTCCAAATAAGGTCACATTCTGAGGTCCCAGGTAGACGTGAATGTGGGGTGGCGGAGGATGCTAAGCAGAAGAAGCTCAGAGCTATTAATCTATAACAAGCGTGCATGGAAGGCTTCCTGAAGGAGGTGGCATTTGAGTGAGGCTTAAAGAAGGTCAAGAGTTTCAACCAGAAGGGATGGGGGAAGGGTAACCCAGGTTCAAGAAACCACCGATCAAAGACTGTGTACCTGGCTGAACCTGGGGAAGGGAGGAAGAAGGCAATGAAAGGAAAGGATGTAGAGCGGATTAGGTATCAGGAGAAGTTAGCAGTTTGTATCTCAGACTCTGAGTTAGGCCAATATTGATGAGAATAGGAAAAAGGAGAAAGAAGGGAGAAGGGTCCAGACAGGTAGTCTTGGGCCCCAGAGTCATCAGGCCAAAATAGCTGCATTAAACAATTGATGTGTCATGAAAGTCACAAAGCCGGGATGACATGGGAGACAGCAGTGGCTCACCTCCTCCATCCTCACCCTGAATGCAGCCTTTGCTGGGACCGTTTAGGAAAAGTACCAGTTTCTCTTTTTTTTTTTTTTTTTTAATTATTTTATTTATTTATTTTTGGCTACTTTGGTTCTTTATTGCTGTGTGTGGGCTTTCTCTAGTTGCGGTGAGCGGGGGCTACTCTTCGTTGCGGTGCGCGGACTTCTCTTTCTGGTGGCTTCTCTGTTGCGGAGCATGGGCGCTAGGCGCGCGGGCTCAGTAGTTGTGGCTCGCGGGCTGTAGAGTGCAGGCTCCGTAGTTGTGGTGCACGGACTTCGTTGCTCCACGGCATGTGGGATCTTCCCGGTCCAGGGCTCAAACCCATGTCCCCTGCATTGGCAGGCGGATTCTTCACCACTGCGCCACCAGGGAAGCCCCAGGTTCTCATTTGATGCAGCCTGGGAGCAGGAAAGTAGGCTACCTGTTTTACCCGAGGCATCTAGGAAAATTCTTTCAGCTTGCAGCATATGGTCCTTGGGTTTCAAATAATGGGCTTTACAATTTGGAATGTCACCTGAATAGACACACACCTCCCTTTTTACTGTCCCACCTACTTCCCCTGGGGAACAAAGGTGCCCACATCTTGGGCCATGCCCCCTGTGGCCTGGTTCACCTGGGTTCTAGACCTGACTTTGCTAAAACCCTGGAAAAGTGGCTCCCTTCTCTAGGCTGCAGCTAAGAAGCACACCCATAAAATGAGAGGGGATGCAATGACCCCTAAGACCCTGGCATGCTCTAAAATTCTCATGTTATGGCTCAGCCATCCCAGGAAAGCAACCGAGTGCCGAGGTCTCTGCAAAAGATATTTGTCCTCATCACTGCAGATCTCAGCCTTTCTCGCTACACATCAGATCCCACTGAATGAAAAAGAAGCAACTCAGAGTTGGAAGATATGTCCTCAGTCTGTAGGAGGCCCCACACCCATTACTAAAACTGCCTTAACAGCCACCAGGTAGCCGGCTGCCTGATTTATCTCAACTCCTGCAGAAGATGTTAGTGTTTTCAACTTGTAGCTTTCAAGGGAACAAAGGGCCCAAGTTTCCCAATTCGCATGTCAAGCGGAACTTCCAGTGTTTATCCTAAAATCAGAGAATGCTCCCCAGATCTAGAAATACTGACCCTGAGTCAGGAAGTCCATTGTCCGTCCACCTGCCCATCTGTTCATTCTTGTGCAGACTCCCAAGCTCTTCTGAACTTTCTGCTTTTCAGAGCCTGGGCCATGGGTTTATCCCTGCACAGAGCCCTTCCGATTTCTTTGTCAAGATGGTTACTTTCTCTGTCCCATCTCCATCTGGTGATTTGTTGAGAAAATGATTCTCATCACTTTGAGAAAATGACCTCTGCCTTATTGAGAAGGGAGCCGTTTGCCATCCTCCGCCCGCCCCCCCAACCCAGGAAAGAGCTCTAGTTGTTGCAGTCATTACACCTCCCTGGAGGCCTTATCCCAACCTGCCCCCCTCAAAATCCCACTTAGTTCTGGGTGCGAGCGCAGGAAGAATTCCAGATCCAACCTGCTGTTCTGTATCCTGGGGCAGACGCACGACCACACCTAGAATGTTGTAAGACTTTCTCCCAGCTGCCTTCGGAAGACACACTTTAAAAGATACACCAGGTATATAAGATATCTGAAAGGGAAACGTTTGAAACGTAATATTCGTATGAACCACGAAGGTCAGGAAAGAGTTGAAGCCAAATGAAAAAGAGACAGGCAAATCTGTTTAGATGCTAGCATCCCCAAATGCACGCTCGTCTGCTGTGGGGTGAGTGAGGCCCCTTAAAATGAGTGCCGTCTTAAGAGTTCTGGATTCTCAAAAAGAGAGCGCCAAATATCAGAACAGTTTAGCAAATGAGTGGTTGGTGGGGAACTCACTCATTTATACAACAAATCTATGGCGCACCCTCTGTATTCTTGGCACAGAGATGCAGCAGCGGGCAAAGCAGACAACAGTCCGCACCCACGAAGAGCCTGACAGTTTGGTGAGGGAGACAGATAATAAACAGGGTACAGTAAGGATCTAAGCCCGTTAGATCGCAGTAAGGATCTAAGTGCTAAGCAGAAAACAAATGAGGCAAAGTTGACAAAAGGGGCTTCCCTGGTGGCGCAGTGGTTGAGAGTCCGCCTGCCGATGCAGAGGACATGGGTTCGTGCCCCCGTCCGGGAAGATCCCACATGCCGCGGAGCGGCTGGGCCCGTGAGCCATGGCCGCTGAGCCTGTGCGTCCGGAGCCTGTGCTCCGCAACGGGAGAGGCCACGGCAGTGAGAGGCCCGTGTACCGCAAAAAAAAAAAAGTAGACAAAAGAAGACCTGGCAGGAATGGAGGGAGCAGTGTTCCAGGCAGAGAGAAGAGTAAGGGTCTCAGAGGGGAGCATGTCCCTGGGGAACTTCAAGGAGGCCAATGTGGCTGGAGCGAGGGGGCAAGAGGAAGAGGGCGGCAGTGTGGGGAGCAAGGCAGGGCAGATGGGGCCCAGCAATCTCTAGAACCGGCTGTGGCTTTGGCTCCAAGTGAAGCTGGGAGCTGTTGGAAGGTTCTGAGAAGGGAAGTGACATGATCTAACCTGTCTTGGCAAGATCACCCTGGTGGGGGTGGGGAGGAACGCAGGGGGGTCAGGCCAGAGGCAGGAGAGGGATTAGGGGCACTTGCACGGCTCCCCTAAGGTCATGGCACCAGACTTGCTGGGCATCCTTCTGAGAGCGTTCCAAAGCTCGGGGCCTGCCCTCAGCTTTGCACTTGGATTTTTGTTTTTTGGGTTTCTTTTGGCCGTGGCGTGGCATATGGGATCTTTGATCCCCGACCAGGGATCGAACCCGTGCCCCCTGCAATGGAAGCACAACCCTAACCACTGGACCGCCAGGGAATTCCCCTGCACTTGGATTTTAGAAGACACTGCCCGTCTCCTCTGACATCTTGATTCAAATGGAAGTGTGTGGGCTGAAGGGGGGTCTGGGTAGGCTGGTGCACCCCTAGAGGGGTGGGTGCGAGGCATCCAGGACCCAGGCCTCGGAGTCTGCTGGGGAGACCCACGCTCAGCACGTTGCCATCTGTTCTTGCTGACAGTTGTGATGTTGTGATCTGGTCCCTGGGTGAAAAATGTCGACCAACTTGAGGGTGACATGGCTCTGGGGGAATTGTGACCATGTCAGATTCATTCATCGATTCAGCCAGCTAGGCTTGAAGCTGCCGCGGGGAACCACATAAACAAGGTTCTCTCTGGTGGCACTTACGTCCTGGTGCGATGGTCATCTCCAGATAAAGCCCCTGACACTTTGGAAAGAGGAGTGAGCTCCAGCAAGATGACTTTAGTGGTAACAAAGATGAACTTCCTCTAAAAAGCAAACAAAAGCAACTGTATTGGTGCCCAGAGCAAAGGAGACGCTTTAAGGTTCCACTTTGTCGAAGGAGCTTGAGTGCATTGTGGTCAGTGTTGGTCAACATTTTGAGAGGGTCCTTGAGCAACTGGAGGGCGCCCAGGGATCAGGCTCCGGATGACAAGGACAAGAAGCCACGACTTATGTGGGACGGCAAATCCATGCGCGTTTGCTTGACCGCTTCAGGTGCTGGAGATGGTATTGGCCACCTTCCAGGTGGATGGAGGGCCACATGAGGCTGGGGCCCTGCACCAGGAGCACCTTCCCACTCTCTGGAGCTTTTCTGCAGTCAGCAGGCTGCAGTGAGGGGGCTGTGGATTCTTACCTCAGAAGAGATTGGGTTCTGGACGACCACCCGGGTCCCTTCCACCCCTTAGATTTTGTGAATCATCGTTACCAACGTGATAGCAGTGAGGACAGTTACCCGGACAGAGTCAGGGGCTGGGAGGAAGAGAGGCCACCAGCATCAACCAATGCTTAAAAATTAAAAGAAGACAACTCCGCTCAGCCTGACCTCACCGGGGTCCTTCAGTGACTGGGTCATTCCTTTGTCCGGGTTTTTCAGGGTGCTGGAGAGAGGAGACGAGGAAGAGGAGGAGGAGGGAGGGTGCAGGCCAGGCCCATGTTCACATCCTTCATTTGGACCATCACTCATAACTTAGACTCGAACTGGATGCTGACAGTGTCCTTGGGCTCCTCATACAACATGTGACATTGGTCCATACCTTACATGACTGTGGTAGCCTACAGGACTGCACAGTACTTTTTCACATTCATTGTCTCTCCCAGGCCCAGAGGCAGATGTGATCAGCAGCCCGTTGCTTTTTTTTTTTTTTTCCTTTTTTTCCAATTAAAAAACTTTTTTTTAAAATTTGTATACAATTTTTATAGGTTACTTTCCATTTGCAGTTATTACAAAATGTTGGCTGCCTTCCCCATGTTGTACAGTACATCCTTGAACCTATCTTCTGCCCACTGGCTTGTACCTCCCATATTCCCTACCCCTATATTGCCCCTCCCTCCCCACTGGTAACCACTAGTTTGTTCTCTATATCTGTGGATCTGCTTCTTTTTTGTTATATTCACTAGTTTGTTGTATTTTTTTAGATTCCACACATAAGTGATATCATACAGTATTTGTCTTTCTCCGACTTATTTCACTTAGCATAATGCCCTCCAAGTCCATCCACGTTGCTGCACATGGCAAAATTTCATTCTTTTTTATGGCTGAGTAGTATTCCACTGTATAAATACTACATCTTCTTTATCCATTCATCTGTTGATGGACACTTAGGTTGCTTCCATATCTTGGCAATTGTAAATAATGCTGCTATGATCATTGGGGTGCATGTACCTTTTCAAATTAGTGCTTGTGGTTTTTTTCCGATATATACCCAGGAGTGGAATTGCTGAGTGACACGGTAGTTCTATTTTTAGTTTTTTGAGAAACCTCCGTCCTGTTTTCCACAATGGTGATCGGCAGCCCATTTCTAAGATGCAAGTGAAGTGAGTCACCAAGGATGCTTGGCCTAAGGCAGATTCTGAACCAAGAATTTTAGCTTCAAAACTAGGCCCTTTTCCCCTGGGTCAAATAATATCAGCCTGGCCTGGCCTACCCCACTCAGGGTTATGGAGAGGTCAAGAGACAAGCTGTTTAATAATGGAAACTACCTCATACACAGAGGGTTCTGGAAAGGGGATTGGTGAGCAGTCCAAGAGTCAACAGGATGTAGTTAAGTTTGCCTTCACCAAAACATTTTTTTAAGCACTGAACAGCAGTATTTGCATACAATGAGTGGGATACTTGCCAAAGGATTAAGGTAGTCATTGGTTATCAGGGCTTGCTTTGAACAACTAACTGATAAGCAGGAAAACAGAACAGTTGTATTCCATTCATTTACAACCAGGGTGGCACCTCTAGCTGGAAGCCAGCTTTGAGGAGTGAGTGGGTTCCCGCTCCTTCCAGCTAAACCTGAGGTCACCAAGCTAGATCCTCCCAAGTGACCGACAGCTTTGATAATTCAGAGAAGGGAGAGATCACTGTAAATTAAGGAAATCTTAGAAGACTTCTTGAAGGAGGTGGCAACTGAAGGGTTTGCAGTAAGTCTTCGTCTTTTTCTGGTTGTGGAGCCATTTGAGGATGTCTCAAGAAGAATGCACAAAGAGGCAGACTTTTATACTTTTAAGGGGTCCTTGGACACCACCACCACCCCCCCGCCCCCCGATGCCTATCCCAGACATCAGGTTAAGAAGCTTTGGACTAGATCCAACCAAAACCCATCCAACTCCTTTAGGCTCAGATTCAGGGCCCAGGACTGGAGCTTATGTAAGAGGCAGGAGACTCTGGGGTCCTGCGACCCAAAGCCAGGGTCAAGCCAGAGTGGACAGTACAGATTTGTGGCCAATGAGCGTCAGCCTGGCAAAGGACACTGGGCCCAAGCCTTCCTGATTCTGTTGGCCGCACCCTGCTTTGGGGAATTCGATCTTGAATTCCCTTTTCAGTAGCCTTTCAGGGAAGTGGCTAGAAAAGCATTTTGAGCAATGAACCATAGGATTATTTTGTCCACACCGAAGCATACTCCTAGAAAGTGTTTACAGATAACTGTCTCCTGTCTGCATGTCATTCTTCTACAGACCTCTGGCCCGTCTGAGCCCCAGCAGCCCCAAGGCAGACCCCAACACCAGCTGAGGTTCTACGGCCAAGTATTCAGACTGGGTTCCAGAGCACCCAAGGGGTTCCAAGAAGGTGGGACCCCATAGGAGGTGGAGCCGATAGGTTCCGAGGGGCCCTCACCTCCATTTAACTAGATCAGCTTCACTTAGGTCTTGTAGCTTAGAATTCTGTGTAAGATTTTTGTGTGCATTTTGAAAGAATGCCATTACTTCAAAGAGAAGAAAAAAAATAAGGCTTGAAAGTAAAATGTTCTAGGAAATTACTTAGGACACACTCCTCTCCTCAGCTCTCCTCACTGGACTCGTTGGGTCCTCAACTTTTGGCTCTCTACTCCAAGGTGAAGAAGCTCATGAACAGAAGTGTCCTCCTCCTAGCCTGTGCCTTCACCCCTCAGGAGAGGGTTCCCCACTTCTACCCCAGGCTCGTGGAACCCCAGGCGCTGCTCAGCCCTCAGCCAGGCCCCCTCCGCCACCACTAGGCAACCCCTGAGCTAGAAGCCCTAATTACTCAAGCAGGACTGAGACAGCCTCCCAAAGGGCACCCGGCCCAAATTCAGCTCCCAGTCCTGGGAGAAGGTGACTTGGCCATCCCAGCCCCAAAGCCAGGGCTGGCCCGTGGGCAGTGTCACAGCCGCTGAGGTCTTTCAAGTAGTAGAGACCAGCCCACTGGCTAGAGCGCTCTTGCAATTCATAATGCCAGCCAGGGCTGCTGGGAGCCAGTTCCTAATCCCTTAAATCCTAAGAGGCCTCCCAGCAAGCTGCTGTGTGACCTTGGACAAATAACCATCTCTCTGGGCTTCCCCCGTCTGAAAAATGAGAAGTATGAGGAATCAGTGAAATAACTTCTGTAAACCTCTTAGCTCAGCACCAGAGCATCTGCAAGAAATGATGGCTCCTTCCGGTCAGGGTCGGGGTGGGGAGTATAGCGGACACCCTCCAGCCCTGGCTCCGCACCTTTTGCTCTTGGGCCAGGTGCTCTGCTGGGCACAGGGGCAAAAGGCAAAGAACCCGCTGGCCAGAGTCACCCTGGTTCTGGGATTCTGCAGGGAAAGGAGGATTCTGCCCCTGCCACAGAAGTCCTTGGGAACTTTAGCTCTTGACCCTTTCTAGAAATCAGTAAGAAGGAATCACTCGCCGCACAGGGAGGGCTCAGAGCCTGGCATCTTCCCTCCCACTGGAGGCCGATGGCCCCTTTCCTCATGGACAGGGGCTGGTCCAATGCAGGCCTTTCTCCAGCCCAGGCACGGAGGCTGGTCAAGACCAGGGCCTCTGCTGTGGTCCCGGCTGCCCACTCCCCAGACAACCACCCAGCTTCCCCATTAGTCATTTTCATCTCTGTGTCCAAGTAGCTCAATTGGTCAGGGTTGGGCTGTGGTGAGGCCAGAGTCATGGGTTACCATGGCAACTCCCCATGCTTGTGGCTGCTTGTTGCCATGCGTCCTCTCCAGAAGACTGTGAGATCCTTGGGAGGCAGGGGCGTGTCCTCTCACTCGCCAAGTGTCCAAGGCACCTGGCACAGTAGCTGGCACACAGTAGGTGCTTAATAAATGTTTGTTGCCTGAGTGAAGGCATGACTGATCCATCATAGCTATTTAGAGCCCGTGACTGCTGAGCGCCTATTGATACTATGTGCCAGCACTTGACATGTAATAAAGTCATTTATTTCCCACAGTGAGCTCCAGTGTGAGTACTATTATCATCCTCTTTTTACTGGTCAAGATTCTGAGGGTCAATAACAAGATCACACAGCTTGTGAATGACCAAGTGGGATTTGAACCCAGGGCGACTGCTCTTGAACGAGTGAGTTTCGTTGCCTCTCAGTTAATCATTCTACAGGACAGAATAGATCATGTTGACAGCCCCGAGCAGCATCAGCACAGTGCCTGCTTTTAGCTGCCGGCAGTCTAAATGGGTCAACCAACATTAAGCACAGCACTCACTCCCAGGGGTGAGTCTGGAGGTGTCCTTCAGCTTGGTTTATTGACTCGGGGGACCAGAAGGTCCCTGGGTAGGTCTAACTCCAGGCCTGGCTCCCGGTGTTGTCAGGACTCAGTGTCCTCTTAGGCAGGCACTCCCTGAGGTGGGGCTGCTCACATCTGCCCCATGCTGCCTTAAACCCCAAGCTCCCAGTCAAGTGGGGGGGCGGGCGGACCCGTGTCCTCCCCCCAGCATTTCCGGAGGCTCCAGGAATTGAGTCTCCCTGGCTGTGACTGGGTTGGGCCGAAGCAATCACTGGCGGTGGTGCAGTCACTGGCTGGCTGGCTGTGGGTCTCAGGCCTGACTCTGAGCCAGGAGTGTACTGGCTCCAGCCAAGCCACAGTGCGTGAACATGGCAAGGTGGGCTTCTGTGGGGGAAATTGGGCTGCTATTACCAAGGAGCAAGGGGGTCAGGAGCAGACGTATAGTACTCCTTCTTGTAGAGGGACCAATCCAGTTTGTCATCTCAGGCACAAACTTCCAGGAGCTCCAGGCCTCTCTTAGCCGGTCCTCCCAGATCTAGTCCTGCAGACCTTATCAGGTCATTTACTGACACCAGCTAAAAAGACAGAATAGACTTTTCCGGCTTGAGCTGAAAGCTGTTTGCCCTTAGGGAGTTTGTATTTCAAAGAGGCAACTTGAGCAGCCACTTAAGGTGGTCCAGCAGGTTGTCAACAGACTTTCTTTGTAACTTTTTCCAGAAGATTTAAGGCCACTGGATAGGAGAGTAAAGGAAGCCCCTCTGCTAGGTCACTGTTAATACTGATGCTTCCCGGGGTGTGAGAAGCCAGCTCTCTGATGCAGGGTCCTTCCAAGGTGGGAGGAAGAGCCTCTGGGTGCCTCTAGAGCTCCCAGGGCCTGGGGGACACAGTCAAGCCCAGCTGGCCAGCCCAGCATGCTCTGACCTCTCACAGGCCCTGTAGCAGGTCATCATGGGGAGCTGGGACCAGCGTGACCACGAAGGGTAGTGTGACCTTCCTGCAGGCAGGCAGTCCTGCCAGACACACCCACATGCACTCAGGCCACTCTTGGCTCCCACATGCCATGTCCTCATGTCTCACATGGCAAAGGGGGCAGTCTCGCCTCACCTCTCCAGGCCACTTCCCTGTGAACCTGCAGCAGAAGTGGTGGGGGCCCTCCAGGCCCACCAGGAGCATGGGAAAGTGTGGGCTGGGAACACTGTGTGCCCTCAGGGCTCACGCCTCCTTGGCTGGCTGACCAGTTGTCCTGGTTTGGGGGCCACCTCTTGAGCCTTCATGTTGGCAGGTATGTGTGTGTTTGTGTGTGTATGTATGTGTGCGTGTGTGTGTGTGCACCCATGTTTAGTTTTATTTCTTTCTTGAGGAGCCAGTATACAATTGTGATTCAGATTTTGAGCTCAGGAGTCAACAAACCAAAATTCATATGCTGGCTCTTCCACTCACTTGCTGAGTGGCCCTAGGCAAGTAACTAGACCTCTCTGAGCCTCAGATTCCTCATCTGTAAAATGAGATCTCAATGAGATACTGTATGGAAAGTCCTGGCCATGCCGGTGAGGCTATGAATCGTGTTTGACGGTCCACTGCAACCCCTCTCGTGCACTCTCTGCAAAAGCCTCTGGGTCATATCTTTATGACAGAGAGCTTGTTTTAAGTGATGCTGATAGGTTAGTGTGGGGAGGGGCGCTGTGCCACTGAGAGCCCACAGACTTTGAAGAGACAGACTCGGGTTTCGGTCCCAGCCCTCCACCTCTCTGCCCGAGCTTCCCGTGGCCGCCTTAATACACACCACACACTGAGTGGCTTAAAACAGCACACGTTTATTCTCTCACAGTTCTGGAGGTCAGATGTCCAACACGGTCTCACTGGGCTAAAATCAAGGTGTCAGGGTTATGTTCCCTCTGGAGGCTCTAGGGGAGAATCCATCTCCTTGCCCTTCCCAGCTTCTAGAGGCGCCTACATTCCTTGGCTTGTGGCCCCTTCCTCCATCCTCAAAGCCAGGAGCATCGCATCACCCTGACCTGGCTTCCACGGTCACATCTCCCTCTCTCTTCTGTCTCCTGCCATTTCTCAGGCCCCTTGTTATTATACTGGGCTCACCTAGATAATCCAGTACAGTCTTTCTATTTTAAAGTCAGTTGATTAGCAAATTTAATTCCATCTGCAACCTTAAATGCCCTTTCCCATGTAAGTTAACATGGTCACAGGTTCTGGGGATTAGGACATGGGTGTCCCAGGGGAGGCCATTATTCTGCTAGCCACACTGTCAGCCTCAGTTTTCTCATCTATAATGTGACAATGCCAGTCTCAACCTTCCAAGGCCATTGGGAGGATTCCAGAAGACTGTCGAACATTCCAGCCAGGGGCTCCGAAAATGCTGGTTGGATCTGCCCTGAACACCTGCTGAATGCAAAACTGTGTTCCAGGTGCCACCCAGAGTCACCAGGCATGGAAGACGTCACAGTCCCTGCCACAGAGCGGCTGGCATTGTGGCTAGGGCAGTAAAGTGTCTTCTGTAGGGTTTGTCCTTGGAGAGCAAAACAGAACAGGGGACTTGACTTAACCCCACACTGGGTTGGTAGCTGCTCCACAGAAAAGAAAACTCTGGGTCATCCCGGAAGGCTTCTTATGGGGGTAGATTTGACAGTACAGAAAGGTGTACAGGGGGCTCTCCTAGGTCATAGGGCCAAGGTGGGCATTGCAGGAGAAAAACACACAGCGTTCCGGGTCCCATCTTCGGTCTAGCTGGGAAAAAGGACCCATGGCTCTCAGTGACACCACAGTGTGGTGGGTACTCTAATGGAGTGGGATGCAGTTCTGAGCACAGGGCAGGGTTTCCAACCAGTCTGTGCCATTGTTAATAAAGCTCTTCCTACACACTAAGTGATTTACAGGGACAATCTGATGTGCTCCTTGGAGCAAACCAGTGAGGGAGGAACTATGACTGTCCCCATTTTAAAAATGAGAAAACTAAGGCTCACAGAGGTTAAATACTTGCCTAACAGCACACACAGTCGTGGGATCTGAATCCGGGCAGTCCGGCTTCTGCGGAAGGAAGGCTGGCAATGGCTAGGACCAGGGGCTAAGGTGAGGCATCAACAGTGAGGTGGAGGCCACGGAAGGAGAACATTCCAGGCAGAGGGGAAGAGCACATCTGGAAAATGGGAGATGAGAGATCCTGGCCTGGCCAGAACAGAAGTGTGAGCGGAGAATGGTGGGAGATGGGTAGGGCAGAGCTCATAGAGCTTGGTGGCCGTCGGGTAGAATTGGGACTTGATTAGAAGAGCGCTAGGGAGAGGCTTCCCTGGTGGCGCAGTGGTTGGGAGTCCACCTGCCGATGCAGGGGACATGGGTTCGTGCCCCGGTCCAGGAAGATCCCACATGCCGCAGAGCGGCTGGGCCCGTGAGCCATGGCCACTGAGCCTGCTCATCCGGAGCCTGTGCTCCGCAACGGGAGAGGCCGCGACAGTGAGAGGCCCGTGTACCGCAAAAAAAAAAAAAAAAAGAAGAGCGCTAGGGAGCCACAGAAGGGTTTCTACAGGGTGCATGACCAGACTGGGGTAACGGCAGGTGAGGGAAGCCTGAATTTCCAGCAGAATTCTCTCATGTTGGAGGGCTGGGGCACTCTCTGAGGACCGCTGAAATCCATTATTCTGCAGGGCTGGTGCTAAAGGGAAACCCCGCCTCGCCTGGCTTCCTGGGCCGAGGCCCATGTGGCTTTGCTCTCAGCATCCTGGCCTTTGCAGGATGTGCTGACCAGGTCATTTCCCGTTGCAATGTCCTGTCACTTCCCCTGAATCCCCCAGCCCTCCAGGCCCAGATCCCCAGCCTGATAGTACGACGCCAGCCAGCCTGAAGGGTCAACCCCATACCGTTTGACCTTCGTCCAGCAGAGATTAAACTGATTCCTAATTAATAGCCTGTAGGATAGACAGTTACCTTGGTACAGCCTGCAAGTAATTTAAAGCTTGTCTTCAGGAGGCCGGTCCATAAATAATGCTTAATTAGCTGAAGGTTTCCCTGGGACACACCAGCTCAAGGGCCTCTGAACTTCAGGTTGGGGAGGGAAGGAGATGCTGAAAGAGCTACCCCCATAAGAAAAGCTGTCTTTCTTTACCCAAAACAACAGCTATATTCTCACCTTCGCCAGCAGCTCCCAGAAGTGGTGCCAGGGTCCCAGCTCAGCCGCTCCCTGGCTGTGCCCTTGACATTTCCAGGACCTCAGTGCCTCATCTCTGAAGTGGGCCACAGCTCAGGTCCACAGCCCCTTGAGGACTTGCCTAAATGTATAGGTCGAATTAAGTGGGGGGGAAAGGACTTTAGAGCTTTCTGGAGTTTGGAAGTGAGGCTAAGGGGTTGTGGGCCTCACTGTAGCACCTTTGAGAAGCCCCTGAATAAATGCTGACCGTGGCAATGACCGTTACATGGCTACTGTTGCCCTGAAATCTAATATGCCTCCGTATTGCCTGCTTTTGCTTTTTGCATGTGTCCACTGGTGCACAGACAGCCCTTAACTAGCTAGCTGTTGTCAGCTGTCTGTTTGGGATGTGTTGTCCATTCTACAGCAGGGAGTAACTTGGTTGGAGCGAGTTTCCTGCAGCCCAGGGAAGGCGTGGGAGGCCCGAGAGCCCACATTTTGTCCCCCACCCTGGGTACTGCTACTAAGCACTGTGTATGATCACCCTGCCCAGCTTCCTGGGTGTGCGACCCAAGCTGTCACACACGACCTCTTGCTCAGAAGCGCCCTGTACGTGTCAATGCCCTGCTGTCGCCATTGTGAAATTCTCAATAAGTTTTCAACTAGCGGCCACACATTTTCCTTTGTCACGGGCCCAGCGAGTGACGTGGCTGGTCCTCGTGGCAGCCATCCTGCCTGGGTTGTCAGCTTTCTCCCTCCCAAAATCCTCTCCAGGGGTGTTATCATCCGTTGCACAGGGGAGGCAAAATGATTTCATTCATTCACTCACATATTCCCCAGGCACCTGATGACCAAGCCAAGTGCTGGGAACACATGGTGAGCCTACATTCTAGAGTGTGTGTGCATTGGGGGAAGGGGACAGACAATAAACAAGCAAACAAATAACTTAAAATTTCAGATAGTGACACAATGTTGGGAAGACAATAAAACAGGGTGATGTGAGGGAGAGGGACTTAAGTATTAACTTCAGTGAAAGAGAAGCTGGAATGGGCTCTGGTGTTATAAGCTGGGTTCTTGGGGTGCTTTTTAAAGATCTGGGGTCATTCTAGGTTCCCCAACTCCTAAAAGGACTTGAGTTAGTGGGGTCCAAGTAGGGGAGCCAGTGTAGGGGCTCCTGGGTCCCTGGAGACTATTTACCCATATGTTCCCATAGCCCCAGCTTCTCAGAGTAAACACAGAAGGCTGAGTTTGGGGGGGCTGGGCGGGGCAGGAGAGGGCTGGCCCCGATTTCTCTGAGCGCTTCCAAGTTCTCACAGGCCCGGCCCCTACACCTGAGGCTTCTAACCAGCCCTGGCAGCCTGGTGAGGGTTTCTTGTACTTTTGACCTTCCCCACACCAGCAGAAGGAAGCCAGTTTCAAACTTCCCCACTTCCCCGGTGAGAGATGGTGAAGCCCAGAGATGCCAAGTGACTCATCCAAAAGTCACACAGCAAATCAACTCCAGAGCAGAGTGCTGCTCGGCCTGGCCCCAGTCAGGCGGATTTCCATTCCCAAGGGCAGTTCAGAGCCTGGGGCTGCCAAGGGTAGGCAGTCCAGGGCCGCTCTGGGAGCTCTCTGGAAGAAAGAGTAGCCCCCTGCCCTGTGGAGTGGGGGAGTGGCTGGTGGGCAGCCACCGGGACACTTTGGCATCCACTTCCACCTGGAAAAAGGGCCTCCAGCGCCCCTGGCTTCGCTGAAGAGCAATGAGTTTCCCAGAAAGCCGAGTGCAAAAGCAGGCACTTCCCCAGTCTGTTGGGCAGAAAGCCCAAAGCTGACCCCAGAGGCCCAACTCTCGGGTTTGGGGGCCCCTTGGGGAGGCAGGGGATGGGGTGCCTAGTGGAGAGGCTGACCCCGGATGAGTGGAAGCTGCCAGGCTCCAGGGATGCTCCGGAGGAGGGAGGCCGCGCTCCAGCTGGGCCGGTGCCTGCCCGGGGGGCGGCGGAGGCGGCGGCGGGAAGGTTCACGCTGCGGCCAGCAGACTGGCTGCGTGTTGCAATGTCTGGTGGCGTTTGCAGCATCCTGTCCGTGTGTGCAGCTGGGGTAACCTCGGGCCGGCGCGGAGGAGCGTGTGTGGCTCTCAGGCCGCGCGGCCTGGAGGCTGCTGGCACCTTGCATCTCATTTACAGCTCCGGGTTCAGCCGCAGGTCAGCGGCGCGGGTGACATCACGGCGTTTGTTTACCGCTCGGCCGGAGGGAGGAAGCGCGGGCGGTCCCCGCAGAGGGAGGGGACCCTTTCCCCCCTCCACCCCACCCCGACGCCCGACCCCAACCTGGCCCCCGCCCGCCGCCCCTGCGGCCTCCCCATCCTCGCCCCGCCCCCAGCCCCACTCTCCTCCCCGCTGCCCCTTCCCCTTCTTCATCCCCGGCCCATCCCCAACACGACGCCCCTCCTCACCCTCCCGAGACCCCACCTGTGAAGCCCCTGCTCATCCCGGCACCTCCAGCCACAGCCCCGCCCACACCCTCCCCATCTACCTCCCCCCCCCCCCCCCCCCCCCGCTTCCACTACCCCTTCCACCCCTTTCCCGTCCGCCCAATGGGAACCCGGCCCAATCCCCACACGGGACTCCAGCCCAGTCCCACCCCAGCCCCTCGCGGGACCACCGCAGGACCCCACCCGCCGCCCGCCCGTCCCTGAGCCCATTTTCAGAAGGACTTCCTGGAGCCTCCTGCCAGATCCGTTGAGGTTTCCCCCGGCGACGACTCCTGCCACCCCATCATGTGAGCGGGGACCCCCCTCCCTGCACGGAGCGGGCTGCGATGGCCGGCCACTTTGTTACTGGCAACTGGTGTGTTTACCCGGGCACGCTAGGTGGGTAGCTGGCCTGCTTGGCCCGCATCCGGGCACCCTCCACCTGGAACTCCTTCCTCCCTCACCGCCCCGCCCCTCCCTCCGCTTAGGCTGAGTGTTCTGGAAGCTGAAGGGACCTGGGGAATCTAAGTCAGGATCTTTCTCTTCCTCCATACCTGGAACTTGCCAAAGGCCGCCTTCCCAGGAGAGGGAGGCCCAGGGCCTCAGTTATGGCAACCCTGTTCTTCCATTTTCTCAGGCCAAACCCTTTAGGGCCCTCTTGGCACCCCTCTTCCTCTGAATCCATCTTCCTCCATCACCTCCCCCCAAGTGCCCCAGCCCCATTCACCTGCACCTATCACATCCGTCACCTGTGGGTGCAGCAGCAGCTCCTCAAGGGCCCTCATCCACCTCCCTGGTTCCCGCCCCCATTCCAAACCCCCAGTGCTGCGATCAGGACTCGTTCCAGAATCCAAGGAGAGCTGTCCTTCCTCTAGTTCACAACCCTCCAAAGGACTTCCACCTCACTGGGGATAGAATTCAAAGCCCACCCCCCCACCCCCACCCCCCCCCCCATGGCTACAGCCCCTAACCTCACATCTCCTACTCAGCTCTTCCACTTGGCCTCCTTGCTGTCCCCTGAACACACCAAACTCATTCCTACCCCCGGGCCTTTGCACTGGCTGTTCCCTCTGCCTGGAATGCTCCTTCCCCAGATGTCTGCATGGCTTCCTCCTTCACTTCCCCTAAGTCTCTACGCAAATCAGAGAGGCTTTCCCTGTCCCCCATCCCCATCTAAATATCACTTCCACCACACAATCACTCTATCCAGCCTCCCTACAAAGCTTCCTGTTCCTCCCATGCATTTTTGACCACCTTTATATATTATATGGTCAATCGTTTATTGTCCGTTGGCCCCCATCTTCCCGGTACACACATGAAAGCAAACTCCAGGAGAGTGGGATGAATTTATTTCCTGTTGTATCCCGGGGCCTCCAACAGTGTCTGACAATCCAGTCACCACCCAATAAATACTCCTTGAGTGAGTGAGTGAGTGAATGAACAAATGAGTGAATGAGGCAGGACAGGGAGTAGTGAGAGAGCTTAGCTTTGGAGTCCGGGTTCAAGTGTTGCTTTGAAACTTCTGGCTGTACAGCCTGATCGGGTTACTCAGCCTGTCTGAGCACTGGACTTATGGTCCCATTTCTCAGGATGGTAATACTGAAGGCCTGCACCAGGCTGGAGAGTGGTCTGCAAATGCTGCCTCTCCTCTCCCCTCCTCGGTACCCCCACCTCAAGGTCACCTGGAGTTCTCCATCAGAAGGTCAAGAGCAGGGAACTGGGGCAATGGTCATGGGGCTTCAGCTAGTGACTCTGGCCCGAATTTCCCCACCCCTGTGTTTTGCCAAGGGTGGTCTGAGGACAGACAGGGAGAGGCACAGCCCTTGAGTTTCTGGCTGGAAGTGAGAAGTTGTTCTGCTTTCCCATAGAGTCAGCCTTCGAAACGGTTTCCTTGGAGGGTTTTTCCAGCAGTATTAGAACCAGAAATGTTCCCAAGAATCACACTCAAGGATGAGATGGGACTTAGATGAGTTGTCACACTTGGTTTCTGAGCTGTAGCTCTTGGCAGGTAGTGGTATTAGGTTTTGAGGGGGTTGCCCTCTGTCCTCAGGGACATGAGGCGTTCATCACGGAGGGAGACGTGTCTCAGCGACTGAAAAAGAAGAGATCTGGGAAGTTAAAAAAGCAGGGACGTGCACACGGATGTTTATAGCAGCTTTATTCCTAATCGTCGAAACTTGCAACCAAAAAGTCCTTCAGTAGGGGAATGGATAAATAAACTGTGGAACATGCAGACAATGGGATATTATTCAGCGCTGAAAAGAAATGAACCATCAAGCCGTGAATAGACACGGAAGAACCTTAAATGCATATTACTAAGTGAAAGAAGCCAGTCTGAAAAGGCTACATCCTGGATGATTCCAACTATATGCCATTCTGGAAAAGGCCAAACTATGGAAACAGTAAAAAGATCAGTGGTTGCCAGGGGTCGGAGGAAAGGAGGGAAACCCTAGAGGATCTTTAGGGCAGTGAAACTACTCTCTCCGATACTACAGTGGTGGATACATGTCATTATACATTTGCCAAAACCCATAGAAGGTACAACAGCAAAAGTGAACCCTGATGTAAACTATGGACTTTGGGTGATAATGATGTGTCAGTGTAGGTTCATCAACTGTAACACATGTACCATTCTGGAGAGGGATGTTGATAGTGGGGAGGCTGTGCATGTGGCAGCGGCAGGAGTTCAGTGGAAACTCTCTGTACCTTCTGCTCACAATTGCTGTAATTTAAAACTGCTCTAAAAAACAAAGACTATTGGGCTTCCCTGGTGGCGCAGTGGTTGAGAGTCCGCCTGCCGATGCAGGGGACGCGGGTTCGTGTCCCGGTCCGGGAAGATCCCACATGCCACGGAACGGCTGGGCCCGCGAGCCATAGCTGCTGAGTCTGCGCGACCGGAGCCTGTGCTCCGCAACGGGAGAGGCCACAGCAGTGAGAGGCCCGTGTAACGCAAAAAAAAAAAAAACCCAAAAAACAAAGACTGTTAATAAAAAAAATTTTTTTTTTTTTTTTTTTGCGGTACGCGGGCCTCTCACTGTTGTGGCCTCTCCCCTTGCGGAGCACAGGCTCCGGACGCGCAGGCTCAGCGGCTATGGCTCGCGGGCCCAGCCGTTCCGTGGCATGTGGGATCTTCCCGGACCGGGACACGAACCCGCGTCCCCTGCATCGGCAGGCGGACTCTCAACCACTGCGCCACCAGGGAAGCCCAATAAAAAATTATTTTTAAAAAGCAGGGATAGTATTGGGGAGCGAATATCTGCGGGGGTCAGGAGGACTTTACACGAAGGCCTCTCAGGTAAAGAGACATTTGAGCAGAACCTGTAAGAAGAGAGGGTGTGGGGAGAGGGCCACTTGGGCAAAGAGGACACAGAACAGCTGGCGGGAAGGCCCTGAGGTAGATGTCGGCTGGGTGATTATGCGAGCAAGGAGACCGATGTGGTGGAGACCAGTCAGCCCCGGGAAGGGAAGAGCTGAGGGCGGGGAGACGGGAGCACGTCGGAGCAGGACAGGCTTGTGGTCATAGTAAACACTGTAAATTTCACTCTGGGTGAGATGGGAGCCACTGGGAGTTGAAAGCAGAGTGACAAGGTCTGACTTACGTTCTAGAAGGATCTCTCTGGCTACTTGGTTGAGAATAGACCGAGGCAGGGGCGGGGGCACTGGGGCAAAGGTCAAAACTGGGAGACCACTTTGGGCCATGGCTGTGGTCCAGGTGAAGGATGATGGGGGCTGGGCCCAGAGTGGTAGCAGTGGAGGAGGTGACGGAACCAAGGATGCTCCTGGCATACGCCCAACCACCAGCCCTGGGCACCATGCCAACCTGCGCTCTAAAGGCCACCAGTATCCTTGCAGTGGGGCGAGGATCATCACTGTCACCCATCAGCAAATACTCGGTCAGCAAGACCAGGCACTGTACCAGGACAGGGTGGCATCTTTCCTTCTTTCCCCAGGATGTGGACGCCTCGCTGTCCAGTCCTCATACCATGGCGTGTGGGACACCCGTGCAATGAATGGATCCATCCTTTTTCAGGGTCCCTTTGCTCCTGCAGGTGAAGGACAGAGGCGGAGGGCACAGGATGGGGCATCAGACCACGCAGGTTGGAGTTCCAGCTCTGCCACCTACCAGCTGAGTAACTTTGGGTATATCGAATAGCCCCCTGTGCCTCGGTTTTCTCGAGTATGAAATGGGTACAAAATCCCCCTCCTAGAGCTGCCAGAGGACGAGGTGAGAGACCGCAGCAGGGGTTGAGCTCAGTGCAGGCAGGTAGCGAGCGCTCGTGGTCATCCCTGTGCCTCCTGAGGGACCGGTTCCAGTCTGGACGGCAGCCGGGAGGAAGTCTCTGCCGGCCCCAGGCTGTGGTCAGCGACTTGTGGGAAGAGGACACCGCTGGGCAATCTAATTTGAGGAGCTTCAAAACAATCCTCTCCAACAGCTGAGCCAGCAGTAGCCAGAACATTCTCTGCAGGCCCGGGCAGGGGATGAGCCTGTGCAATCTGACCACGCGGCTCCGTGGGAGGCCCTGCCTGCCACTCAGGGAGCTCAGCGGTGCAGGAGCCAGAGAGGAAGGCTGGCTCCGGCCTACGTCCCTAAGAGAGAGGCCCCGTGGTGACCTGCTGAGGTCACGGCTCAACAGTGGGACACAGGTAATGAACCTGAGGCTGCTCAAAGGGCAGGGTGCAGACAGGGGTCTGGAAACGGGGCTCCCAGGAGGAAAGGCAGAAAGGAAGTCCAGGAAGGAGACAGCTGGAGACGGTACCCGATCTCTGTCATCAGTTGCCTTTTGGAAGAAGGAAGGGTGATGGCTTGTTGGGGATGTGGGAGTGATAGGCCAGCACTCCCAATGGGTGAGAGCTAGAGGCATCCAACCCGGGTTCATTGCTAGGAAAAAAAAAAACTTCCGTCCGAAAGAGCACAGGGCTGTGATCAAGAGTGTTAGCATTCAAACTTTATTCTTTTTTTTTTTTTTTTAGCAGCAGAATCTTTGTAGAAATGACTACTATAGAAGCCCAATGAAAGTGCCACTGCTCTGGATGATGGAGGATGGAGAGCCGGCTTGGGACCCTGTCTACCAAGCCCCCCACCCCTCGGCAGCCCCTGAAGCTCCTCACTAGAGCCCCGACAGGGTCCCCAGAGCTCAGCGTGAAAACCTCCCCTCCTAAGAAATCCTCCTAATGGGTGACTCGCAGCCTGCTTTGCAGCTGGACGCTTTTGACGCTGGTCTCCTCCTTCCTGGGTTGGGGGTGTGAACAAAGGAGGGTCCTCTAAATCTGGTGGAAGGATGGGAATAAGATTCTGGGGTTCAACCCCGGTCAAGGCTGTGTCCACAGGTGAGGCAAAGAAGCCCCAGCTGGGGTCTTCCAGGCATCCATCACCCCCGTGACTCCAGTTTTGTGGAGGATGGCGGGATCTTCTGCGAGCAAGGGGCAATCTATTTCTGTTTCTGGGTTAATAATAGTAGAAGTAGTAGTAATAATAAAAATAATAGCTAGCATTTGTCATGTCCTTTCCTCATCCTCCCAACCACCCTTCCAAGTGGATGCTTCATAACCTTAATTTATAGAGAGTTTACGTGAGTTTTCCAAGTTTGTGTAACTGGTAGATCAGAGAACTGAACCAAGGCTATCTGGCTCCGGAGCCCATGTTCTAGGTTCCTCTACTCAAGAGAGAGAGAGAGAGGTCTCTTTTTGGAAATGGACAGGGATGTGAAAGAGGAGAAAGCTCAAAATGTAACTTATCCTATAGGCAGACCTACTGAGAGTGTATATCAGTGTTTCAAATATGCTGCCCACCCACAGGCGTGTCCACTCAGCCCCTCCTTGCTGGCGACCTGCTGTGTATCACACAGCTCAGTTTTGCTGTTTGCTTGTTCTCATCTGGCCACAGGATAGGTTTTTATTCACACCCTCCTGCTGGAGGTGCTGGGCGTGGAGAGCTATGTGCCCTCCAAATTGTGACTTTCCCGCCCCTCCCCACCCTGCCGTGCTTTGGGGTCTGGTGGGTATTTTCCTTCCTTCTGAGAAGCCAGCTGAACACCACTCCGCTCCAAAACATGGAGCCCATGGGACATGCCTGCCAAAGACCTGCCCAGGGACTCAGATCTTTCCGGGGCTGCCAATTACAAACAGATGCTCCTCCTGGGACCCACCCGGAGGCCACCCAGCTCATGTCCCTGGTGGGACCATGCGCCACAGCTGAACTCCAGCAATGAACGCCAAGGCCAAGCATTTGTGTGAGCCCCTCTGGGTGAGGAAGGCAAGGCCGGGTGGAGGAGAGGCACTCACTGTTCTTTGATCAGCAGATTTTTCTCGAGGCCCCCTGGGGCCAGTGCCATGAGACAATGCTCGTTGGCTTTTACTCTGTACCTGGCCCATGCTGGATGCTGAGGTTAGGAGATGACGGACTCCCTGGAGGACCTCCCGAGCTTGTGGAGGAGCTTGTTCACAGATAGGCCCAGCACACTCACATCTGTGCACTAGTGCCGGAACAAACAAGGGTTAGTGTTGGCATTCAGGAACATGGGTTGTGAGTCCCACTATGCTGCTGCTTATAAGTGGTGTAACCTTGGGCAAGTCATTTCATCTGTCTGCACCTCACCTGTGGAATGGAGAGAGAAATCATACCTACTGGTGGGGTTGTGAGTATAAAAGGAGAAACCGCTTGGATGTAAAGTGTTCAATAAATGTTAGCCAGTATATAGTGGTGTTGTTATTGTTGTAGGGATGATGGAAGGAGGAGCCAGGGAAGCTTCAGAATTGCGGGGCCATTCAAGCAGGGTTTTGCAGGATGAATAAGAGTCCACAAGTAGCCTTGGCATTTATTTTATTTTATTTTATTTTATTTTTTTTGCGGTACGTGGGCCTCTCACTGTTGTGGCCTCTCCCATTGTGGAGCACAGGCTCCGGACGCGCAGGCTCAGCGGCCATGGCTCACGGGCCCAGCCGCTCCGCGGCATGTGGGATCTTCCTGGACCAGGGCACAAACCCGTGTCCCCTGCATCGGCAGGCAGACTCTCAACCACTGCGCCGCCAGGGAAGCTCAGCCTTGGCATTTAAAACAGAGAAAAACAGTCTGTGCTGGGCACTAGGTAGGGTCACAGTGAACCCAGGATGGGTGAGATTTAGTTCCTGCCCTCCAGGAGACAGTATGTAGATGTGAAACGGTGAGACAGCACACACAGGGCCAAGTACAGTGTGTAATGAGTGAGTGTAAGCTGAGAACTCTGGAGCCCCAGTGAGCTCCCTCATGCATTCGCTCAGCAGTGGGGAGGGACATGCAGATAGTCACCTCACAGTGGATGGGCATGAAGAGGCAATGCCAGGGACCTGGGGAGCAAGCCAGGGTTGGACCGGCTGTGCTGAGTTACTTGTGTGAAAACTGGCCTGTTTTGGAAATGATCTGTGGGAAAGCTTTTATTCTGTCCTCCTTTTCGAAGGTCATAAATGATGGAACTTGTCTTTCAGAGACATTTTTCCCATATAGACAAGCACAAAGGAGCAGACCTATGATCCCATCCAAGACAAGCCCTGTTCTATGTAGCCTGGTGACGTCCACCAACTTACTACGTTTTTAGAGCTGAGATTATCCTATATGGATAACGCTGCACCCTTTTCTCCTGACCATTTTTCCATGGTGTGAACTCTCATCATTCTAATGCTGCAGAAGAGGGTATATCAAGGGGCTGTGCTGTGATTTTCTCAGCTCTTCCTCTCCGTGGCAAATAATAACAGAGCAGGTGCTGAACTGTAGGTGGGTGCCAGCTTTTGCATGCTTCATCCCCACAAGACTCCATGAAGAGAGGAGATGGCTTTTCTCCTTCTGGGAGAGGGAATCATGGTGAAAAACCTCAGTTCAAATCCCACCTCTGCCGCTTGGTTGCTGTGTGACCTCAGACAAGTGGCTTAGCCTCTCTGAGTTGCAGTTTCCTTAGATATACAATGGGCATAATACAGCGACGACAGAAATGCCCCAGTTTCAACAACGTTCCCCTTTTTATTCTTTATCCCACTCACAGCGGTTTGTGTCCAGCTGTTTTTCTCATTCCTTCGCTGTCTCCCTGAGGCAGAGACCGTGTCTGTTTTGCTCTCCATTAAATCCCGCAAAGGCACAGCACCCAGCCCACTGCAGGCCCTCTGTGCGGTCCTGTCAAGGGGTTGTGGATGTTGAGGGAGATGAAGCTGAGGTCTGGGTGGGGATAAACACTGGTGTGAGGACTCAGGGGATTTGGGAGCAGAATTCTCAATGTTCAGAAGAATCCCACCATCCCTTGGGTTTCAGGGGTGCATCTGCGGAGAACAAAGGGTCCGGGTTCAAATCCTGCCCCCGCCACCCACTGAGTGCGACTTTGGACAAGTTAACTCAGCGCCTTTGAGCCAGTGTCCTCAGCCATTAAAAGTGGCTCGTGATAGCTTTCAGCTTTGGGGGCTGCTCGGGGGTCTGGGCTCGCTGCGAGGGCAGCTCCGAGGGAGAGGAGGGCGGGACCCCGTGCCTCTGCTGGGAGGCCTGGGACGCCAGAGGTCTTCACCCCCCCTTCCCTTCTCCTCCCCGGGACAGAAGCTCGCCATTTGCCCCCCTAGGGGAGGGGAGGCCAGCGGGTGTCAAGTGCCCCTGAGCTCTTATTTTATAAACTTGGCTTAAGAGTAAATCCCGGGGCCGCTGACCCTCCCCAGCTGCTCCCTGTCCTGGGAGTTGATTAAGACGAGGCCATGTTGGGTTCCAAGGGCTCATAAATCCACCCCCTCCCCAGGCTGCTTACCCCACGCTCCTCTCAACCCCCTGCCTCCCGCCCACCCCGTCCTTACCCGCATTTGGGCACTGGGTGGGACTCCTGTCCTGTCAGCCGTCTGGGGTCACCCCCAGGTGACTCTGGTGAGAAGCCACCCGGACCAGCCTCTGAGCTGTACCTGCCAGGTTCCTGGTCGGTGACTCTGGGTCCCCAGAGGGGGCCGGGCAGGGCACTGGAGGAGGAGGGACAGTGGCTGTAGCAGCTCCAACTGGGCAGCTCCTAGCCAGGAAGGGCCCCCATCCCTCCACTCAGCACTCTCCCTCACCTCCCACCCCCAGTGGCTCAGTTCCTGGAAGGCTCCATCAAGGTGACCAGCCCTGGCCTCCCTGTCACCATGGAGACGCACCTGGGTCCTAAGACGGGAAGATGCCCAGCCTGGCTCCCCAGGGACTCGCCTGAGGAAATGCACAGCAGTGCAGAGGCTGCACACACACACATATACACGCGTGCAGAGAGAGACACATTCACTCAGACACGCACAGAGAGAGACACACAGTGAGGCACACGCACACCGGCCTGGGCCTCACCTCACAGCTCAGTCCTGGGTGGTTTTGAGGCTCTGGGTGAAAGTCCGGGTCTCGCCGACTCTTGGACTAAGTAGCCTCTGTGTTGAAGGTTCTGGAACCCTCAATGGCTCAGTCAAGGAAACTGGGCTCATCTCAGCCTCAGAGAGGCTATTTAACCACCTCCCATCCTGTCCCACCTACGGCCATGAACTTTCATTCATTCGCTCAACAAATAACACTTGCATTGCTGGGCACTGAGATATGAAATGAACAAGGCAGGATCAAGGCCCCCGGGAGCTCCCTGCTCAGAGGGGTGGGGTGAGGAGGACAGGAAGCAAACCCCTCACAGTGTCTGGGGAGAGGTGGGGTCTCTGAGCACAGAGCATGAGGCCAGTCCCCCAGCCCACCAGGGGCATCCTCAACAGACCCCCAAAAGGACGTGGCCAAACCTCAGCATCCCACCTGGGTGTATAGACATGGAAGACAGTGGGGCACAGCCTTCATGTCGCCTCCCTCACCCTAGCCCCTGTTTCCCTCTCCAGGGTGTCCTTCCAGCCATGCAGACCGTGCTGGCCTTCCCTGTTCCCTGTCTGCTGGCTTTCTTGTGCTCCCAGGCACCTGGACCGCTGCGCCTTCCAACAAGCCCCTACCCCCACTTTAAGCTTCCCTGTTCTTGTCCAGAAGTTCTCAGAGTCCCGGAGGCACCTCTCTCATCCTCAGCCAGGCCCTAGGAAACTCTGCAAGCCCCAGGGTCCTGTTCCCCGTATGAGATGGAGGTGGGATGGGGTTAGGCAGGGAGCAGAGAATGAGAAAGGAGGCCAGGGATTTCCTTCACCTCAGACTGACATACTCAGAAATTAGATGGATGGATGATGGAGTGGGGTGGATGGATGGATGGATGAGTGGATGGATGGATGTGAGGAAGGATGGATGGACAGACAGATGGGGTGACAAGGGAAGACGGAAGGAAACCAGGATGACAATGACTACCAGACAAGAGTGAGATCTGATACGGTGGAAGATGCCTGAACAGATGCTTATCTCTTCTCCATGAAGGGAATCTCTCCAGCCTCGCCTGGAGGAACACATTCTAAGTCTGTTTTTAGTTCAACAGACAAGAAAGTGTCCCTTGGAGCCGGTCTAATTGCAGACCTTTTGCTCCTGAAGGACTTTTGTGGTCGTGGAGGGTGGCTGATGGAATTCTCCCTCGTAAAGCCTTTCCTGTATTTCAAGACTTCGATTAAAATAAATAAACTGGTTGGACAAGGTGGGGTTTTCAAACTGGACTTTCCCAGAGATGTTTCAAGAGTTGAAAGAACACTTTTATTTTCCTTTAAGAAATATTTCGAAAGTTTTAAAAACTCTAATAAAAAAGTCAAATCCATGGGAGCCGCCAACACATTTGTGTGTCCCGCCAGCTAACCCATTTTGTGCCTTTTTTGGTTATGGGAAAGTTCTGAGATGTCAAGGTAAACAATTGATAAACGTTTATCACCAACAACTACTTATCTGCGTGACTTTTCTCCATACCGGGTCCAGAGCGAAGTACGGAAATCAGTTAGATTCTGGTCTGGCGTGACTGGAGTTAATCCCTCACTCCCACTGGAAAATGTTTGCCTTCCCAGCTCAGCCCTTCTACTCTGATTCGTTGCTTTTAGTGTAAGAAAATATGGAGTTGGACGTGAAATTTGTTCCTTTTACTGGTTTCACACGTGGGGTTCCGTGTTAGGTTTTATTTTTTAAAGGGATATTTCATTGATAATTTTTTAAAGAAAGAGAAGAAACAAAAATAGAAACCCATTAGATTAATCTCCCAGGAGCCTTTTATCTCTTCCTTTCTCTGATTCTCTCCAGCCCCCAGCCTTTCTCCCTCTGTGCTGATCAAGCTGGGTCTCAGGATTCTTAGTTCCCCGTCACCCGACCCTGGTTCTTTTACCAACAGGGGCCTCTCTGGACCCAACGACATACCGTACCGTGGGAAGGAGTGTCATTCTCCTGTGGGTCAAGGTTGAGAATTAGCCCAGCCTCTCTTCTGAGCCCTTTATGGCCAGCCATTCATAAATTTGTCCAACCCCCTATAAGGATTCATGTCTTGGTCCTGCCAGGGTCACTTCCGGGTGTAATGAGTCCCGCGTTTATTACCTGCGGGGTGAGGTCGTGTTTCCTTCCCCAGAGGAGCCCAGCTGCCTGTCTTCCCGGCCCTCCTGCCGGACCACAGCTGGGTGGAAGGGAAGGCTTTGCTCAGCCTCCAGGCACCTCACGGTCAGAACCTCGCAGTCCATTCATCAGTGGGGCTCTAGACCTCAGTGGTGAGAAGCCCAGCTTGTTTCTAGCTCAGAACATTCTGGAACATTGTACAGAAAGAGCTCTGCTACTACTTTTAACTAGGTAGGATCATTGGAATTGGGCCGACGGGAGACATCCTCCTGGAAGCAATACGTAAGAAAGACTTGTGAATCACGCATCCACCAATGGGTCATAAACAGGCTCAGAAACTCTTGGTTCCCTTCAGAGTAGGCTATATATATCCCCTTAACAGATCATATTGTGACTTTGCATACTCTCTTTGAATGGAATCAGGGAGGCCAGTCCTGGGGCAAATTACATACTGAATTTCTGATGGCAATCATTGAATCACGATGGCTTCCTTAATGACCACGTGTTCAGTACTGCTATCCTCTCCTTCCAGATCGTTCTGTGGGGCCGGACTGAGAAATGCCTGAAGGAGACGACGGAGGAGATTCGGCAGATGGGCACCGAGTGCCACTACTTCATCTGCGATGTGGGCAACCGGGAGGAGGTGTACCAGACGGCCAAAGCTGTCCGAGAGAAGGTGAGCAGCCTGCGAGGGGCCGGCCTCAGCTCTGCCAGACACTGTGGCGGGGGGGAATGCTGGCCAAAGAGAACATTCTCACGTGGCCTGGGAGAGAGCTTTGCTTATGGCAGAATGGCTATTTTCAGGGCATCTTGGAGGGCTTTCCTATGAAGCTGGCCCAAGTTGTGTGTGCGTGTGCGTGTGTGTGTTGCAGGGGGCAGGGACTAGGGCATAGGTTGATTACGTAAGCAGACTGATCACCTGTTGTCCCCTTTGGAAGTTTAGATCTTGTGAGTTTCTATCCTAGACCCTGGGGGACAAATGTCCCATTGCCCTCTGGGAAAATCCCCGACTCCAGCCATCTATTTAGACTGAATGCATCACTGAGCTCCAAGAGAACAGAAACCACCATTAGATATCTGGCACATGGTAAATGTTAACTATTTTTATGTAACAATAACCTCATTTATTATAGATGTGCTCTGTGCCAGGTACATTATGTGCCATAAATTATTTCTTTTTTCTGCTTTTTTTTTTTTTTTTTGCCACACTGCACGGCTTGCAGGATCTTAGTTCCCTGATCGGGGATCGAACCCAGGCCCTCGGCAGTGAAAATGCAAAGTCCTAACCAGTGGACTGCCAGGGAATTCCCAGCCATAAATTATTTCTGATCCCCAGACCGACCCTGGTGTGGTTATTAGCCCCATCTTACAAATCAAGACTGATGCTCAGAGAGGTGATGTGACTTCCCAAGACCAGGTCCGTCCTCTCCAACTGCAGGCCACTGGGGCTGCCCGCCCTAACGGCCCCTCAACCCCCTCTTGCCCACAGGTGGGCGACATCACCATCCTGGTGAACAACGCCGCCGTGGTCCATGGGAAGAGCCTGATGGACAGTGACGATGATGCCCTTCTCAAGTCCCAGCACATCAACACCCTGGGCCAGTTCTGGGTAAGTTTATCCTGAGCCTGAGCCAGCCCTGGGCATGTCAGTGACATGTTCCTTCCCTCCAGGGATCCTGGGAGCTGTAGGGGAGTGGGGAGAGGCTCGCCAGGGCTTGGGCTCAGGCCAGGGGGGATGTCCTAGGATAGGGTGACCGGACAAGACGAATGACCGGCTGCCCCAGGAGGCATCTGGACTTTCTGAAATGTGGGGCTCAGTTGCCCTCGGCCTGCACGCCTCCCATCCCAGGAAAGCCTGGTCGCTGGTGTAGTGTGTTGTGTCCAGGCTGGTCTGTTCTCCCTGAGGGGGGTGGTAGAGGGGCTGTTGGAAGCTGTGGCTGCTGCACACTGACCTCCCCACCCACCCTTAGACCACCAAGGCCTTCTTGCCACGGATGCTGGAGCTGCAGAACGGCCACATCGTGTGTCTCAACTCTGTGCTGGCGCTCTCTGCCATCCCCGGTGCCATCGACTACTGCACGTCCAAAGCCTCAGCCTTCGCCTTCATGGAGAGCCTGACCCTGGGGCTGCTGGACTGTCCCGGCGTCAGTGCCACCACCGTGCTGCCTTTCCACACCAGTACCGAGATGTTCCAGGGCATGAGGGTCAGGTCAGTGGCAGGGGACCCCCTCTCTGAGCCAAGTCCCTCCAGCAGATCGGATCAGGGGAAAGACTCATTACACACACACACAGAGCCAAAATCTTAAGATAACCCAGAACCCTTTATCTCTGGCTTTTTGGTCTCATACCTGATTCTCCATCTGCAGGGCAGTGGGGTCCTATAGTGGTTTAGGGTCCTGCTTCGCAGGTCAGGGGGCTTGTACAGAGTTCCCATGCTAAATGCATGCAATGGAATACTACCCAACTATAAAAAGGGAACCAAGTATTGGTAAATGAACAATATGGATGAATCTCAAATGTTGAGAGAAAGAAACCAGAGACATAAAAGTGCATTCTGCATGATTCCATTTGTCTGAAGTTCTACAACAGGCAAAACTGGACAGGGTGATAGAAATCAGAACAGTGGCCACCCCAAGAGGAGTGGGGACATAGCCTGGCAGAGAGCACCAGGGAACCTTCTGGGCTTTTAGAAATGTTCTCTCTCCTTTTTTTTTTATTTGCGGTACGCGGGCCTCTCACTGTTGTGGCCTCTCCCGTTGCGGAGCACAGGCTCCGGACGCGCAGGCTCAGCGGCCATGGCTCACGGGCCCAGCCGCTCCGCGGCATGTGGGGTCCTCCCGGACCGGGGCACGAACCCGTGTCCCCTGCATTGGCAGGTGGACTCTCAACCACTGCGCCACCAGGGAAGCCCTGTTCTCTCTTCTTGATTTGAGTGGGGGTTACACAGGTAAAAATTGATCATGCTGGACACAAGATTTATGCCTTTTATTGTATGCAAATTATAGCTCAGTTTAAAGAAATACTGAAGCCCACTCACCCCTCCTCCAGACCACTTAAATCAACGTGAATGGGAACCACTGGTTTAGAGCTTGTGCTTTGGAGCCAGGCCCCTGGGGTGTGTGTGACCTTGAGCCCGATTAGTTTCCACTTCTGCCTCTGATGCTAATCTGTAGAATGGGATGATGGGAATGTCTACCCTTAGGGTTCTGTGATAGGGATAAAATGGTGTCTAGCAGGCAACACCATATGTGCTACATAGTAAGTGCCCAGTAAATGGTGCTATGATGATGTGCGCTCGTGAAGGGGCATAGGTTATAGATAAATGAAAATGTGGCATCATCCAAAAAACTATTTTCCTTGTTTTTTGCAATGCAACATATGATAATTTTGCTTTCTAAATGATATGCATCAGCTTCTTCCAAACATGAGGATAGCGTGGAAGTGTCATTGTGAGAGTTTCCTGAGAGAGTGGAAGGCATGTAGCGTAGTGCATCCGGGTGGGAATCACTCAGAACACCTTAGTGATTATCACTGAGTCTGGTTTTGCTATCAAGAATCAAAACACCTGCTTTTGCAGACACAGATATGAAGAACAGACTTGTGGTTGCCAAGGGGGAGGCGGGTCAGGGGAGGGAAGGAATGGAAGGTTGGGATTAGCAGATGCAAACTATTATATATAAGATGGATAAACAACAAGGTCCTACTGTATAGCACAGGGAACTATGTTCAGTATCCTGTGACAAACCATAATGGAAAAGAATATATATATGTGTGTGTGCATATGTGTGTGTGTGTGTGTGTGTGCATATGTATAACTGAGTCACTTAGCTGTACAGCAGAAATTCACACAATATTGTAAATCAACTATACTTCAATAAAATTAAAAAAAAAAACAACTCCCTGTTTGGAATCACACCTCAGCTACTGAATGGTGGCGAAATCTTGAACCAGTTTTGTTACCACTCCGAGCTTTACTTTGCTCATCTGTCAAACAGTGAAAATAATACTTACCTCATACGATCATTGAGAGAATTAGAAATAACACATGTAACGTATCTAGTGCAAAGCCCAGGGCATATGAGATGCTCAGTAACGAACTGCTGCTCTTATTATTTTTACTAACAATAAACATCTTCATAAGTGCATAAGTTATAAATCTTCCTAGCAGACTTCAGTCATCACAGATGTATATATTTCCACCTGACTTATATGTAAATTATCATAGGTGCTGAATTTAGAGGAGGCTGGATTAATGACTATTAATGTTCCATGTTGGTTTTTTCCCCCCATGATGTCTTGGTTTGGTTTCTTTTCATCTGGGTATACAGGAAGTGCTCAAACAATGCATATTGGATGGAAGTGCCACAGTGGCGACCCATGGTTCTAATTGGGTGCCCTGAAGTGGGCAGGACATTCACAGACCTTGCATCCCTGTGCCTCTTTCGCCTTCTGGCATAGTTTCCTCTCCATCACTTTAAGAAGGAAATCCAAGGCCTCCCCCAGATCATTTTCCCACAGTGACTCAGAATGTGGGCCCAAGCTGTGGGGACCTAATCCCAGCTCTCTGTGACCTTGGGCAAATTACTTCGCTTTCCTGTGCCTCGGTTTCCTTGTCTGTAAGAAGGGATTGGTAATGGTACCCTGGCGTCACAGGCTAGATGAGCTCCTGTGCGTGAATCAACTAGCCAGCTGGCACGTAGTAAGCACTAGGTGAAGGTTAGTTACCTGTGGATTGCAGGTGAGCCCCGAGGGCTTGGGAGAAGAGCAGTAAAATGTTGATTGGTACCTAACCAACTCCCATTTCCTGAAAGAAGAAGGAAGGAAGAGAGAGAGAGAGAGAAAGAAAGAAAGAAAGAAAGCAAGCAAAGCATTGGCTTCCTCTCCAACCATGCTTAGCAGCTTCCCAGGGTTGAGGGTGGGAGACATGTTTAGGGCAAAACTGATGGGTTTTCTGGCAAGATGGCCATATAGGTGGGTGCTGTTGTTTGTAAATTGCTCTTTACTGATCTTCTTTATGTTCCAGCCACACCAGACACTTTACAAACGCTTCTGCGTTTGACTCTCCACAACCCTGCGAGAGCTCTTATCCCCATTTCTCAGATGAGGAAAGTGAGGCTCTGAGAAGCAAAGTTACTCGCCCAAGACGACACAGATAGAAGTTGGCTGAGCATGCTCTTTCAAGGGGTTTGTGCAGCCTCCATGGGAGTTCGTAGCTCTGCTGGTTCCCCGGGTACCCATCCCACACACCACGGAGGGAAAAGAGAAAGCCCCACCAGCGGGCTTGTGTGAGGCATCCCCTCTGTCAGGTTCTCCCGCAGGGATCTTACCAGGAAGAGCCCCCTGAGCCCACGGAGCTTGGTCTGTCCATCCTGTCTTCCTGTCCCCCCAGCAGCAGCACTGGCCCAAGTGGGGGCTGGAAACCCACACTGTCCACCGTGTCTGTGGGGCTCCAGCGTCATGAGCCATCTCACGCATCCATCTCCACAGGACCCTGAGGCCGGCCCTTCCAGGGTCGTGGGCATCCTGGCAGCCCGTCATGATGGCAAAGGAAGCCAAGGGTTGGGGGCGAGCTCCATGGACTCTCTGAGGTCAGCCAAACCCACGCTGGGGGCCCAGGAGTTGCCTTTTTCTCAGGGTGACATCATCCCCAGGTGACTTATCACCTTCAGTCCCCCTGGTGCCGGAGCAGCTCACCAGCCCTCTGTGGGACTGAGGTCAGAGCCAGCAGCATCAGTCCTGCACCTATAGGCCCAGGAGCGGTGGGACAAGCAGCAAGCAAAGGACAGGGGAGACAGAGCACGGGCCTGGGGCTCCTGCGGGCCTGGGTTGAATCCCAAGTCCCCACCACCTCCCCAGAGCCTCGGCTTCCTTCTCTGGCAGTTGGAGCAAATGATGCCTGTTGATCACTCAGCACAGGCCTGGCACTTAGGGAGCATCATCCCTGTACAGGTCTCAGGTCAGATGTCTCTGAACAGGCATGAGAAGCCCCTGATGTTTGCTTACTCAGCCATTCATTCATTTATCAACCCCATGGAAATGCTCTGTAGATGTTTGAATGAATCAGTGAGTGTATCCATGAATCAGGGAATGAGTGAGTAAACCAGCAAGTGGTAGGGGAATGCCACATCGTTCAGCGTCTACCCACTCAGCAAGCATTTATTGAGCACCTACTATATCCCAGACACTGCACACAGGGCATACAGCAGGGAGCAAGACCCACCAGACTTCTGCCCTTGGGGAACTCCCAGGCTGATGGGGGAGACAGGCCATTCACAGGAAACAAGCGGACAGGCAAGGCCATTCTCGATTCAGTCAAGGCACTTAGCAGGGGGCCGAGATTAGAGGCCACTCTGAGTGGACGGGAGGAAGGAGCCAGGCTGATGGGACAGCTGAGATGGGAAAGATCTTAAGTGACAGGGTTGGCCAGGATCGCTGGGGCAGGGTGAGAAGGAGGAAAGGTGAGGCCCAGCGTGGGTAGGACTGAAAGCAGAGCGAGGGGCCCCGGGAGGGCTTTAGCGGGGCAGGACGGGATGTGAGTGAGGCTTGGGGGAGCCCTCTGCAGTGCTCTGAGGATGGGTCCCAGGTGGGTGGGTGGACTAGAAGCCCTCAATTCTCAAGGGGAGACTCGCTGAGAGGATGAGGAACTCCTGACTCATCCCAGGCGGCAGGGAGAGTGTTCCAAACAGGTCTCAAGTCTCCCACACAGGCGAAGCCAAAGGGATGACCCTGACATGTTAGCCACAGGGGTTTTCAGAAGCACTCGCTTCTCAGGGGAAACCCACGCTGTCTCTTCCTGCCTGCAGGTTCCCCAACCTCTTCCCGCCCCTGAAGCCAGAGACCGTGGCCCGGAGGACGGTGGAAGCCGTGCAGCTCAATCAGGCCCTCCTCCTCCTCCCGTGGACGATGCACGCCCTCATTATCTTGAAAAGGTATGGGGCTGGGGGAGGAAACTCTGGGTCAGGCTCATGCTGGCCATTTCCCCTTCTCCCCGTGGACCCTGGTGGGGAAGAGGCCTCAGGCAAGAGAAAGTACCCAGGTGATTGATTAGTCATGTCTGCCTGCTGTGGGCTTGAAAATGAGAGCAGTGGCCTGTATGCCATGGATATACTATCCTTACTAAAGAGTGGCGGTTCTCAAACTTGTTGGTCTCAAGAACCCTTTACAATCTTAAAAATATTGAAGAACCCAAAGTGCTTTTATCTATGTGAGTTGTATCTATTGTATTAGAAATTAAAACTGAGAAAATATTTTCTGGGATTTATACATTTATTCATTTATATATAGCAAGAAAAAAATCCATTCAGTGTTAACATAAATGATATTTTTGTGAAAAGTAAATGCATTTTCCAAAAAAAAAATGTAGTAAGAAGAATGGCATTATTTTATATTTTTGCAAAGCTCTTTATTATCTGAATTAATTGTAGACAAATGGATGCTCATATCTGCTTCTGATTTTAATCTATTGATGTCACATGTCATGTAGCCTCTGGAAAACTCTACACTCATGAAAGAATGAGACTTCAAAAGTCAAATCCTATCTCAGTAATATAATAAAAATAGTTTGACCTCGCAGACAGACCCCTGAAGAGATCTCAGGTACCCCCAAGGGTTCCTGGGCCACACTCTGAGAACTGCTATTCTAGAGACTAAATCTTGGCCCTAGCCTTCAGGAAGTTCAATCTAATAGGGAAGACTGGCGGTCCAGTGGTTAAGGTTCTGTGCTTCAGCTGCAGGGGCCATGGGTTCAGTCCCTGGTTGGGGAACTAGGATCCCGCATGCCGTGTGGCACGGCCAAAAATAAAATAAAATAGAATAAAATTTTTTAATGAACATCAATTAATGGGGAAGACAGGGATTTCGTTGTCAAAGGCTCGGGATTCACAGAAACATCCCTGGTGGGATTTACCAGGGCAGACCACCTTGGGGGGTAGGCTTTACAGAGGAGACCATCTTCCTCCAAAATTTGCCCAGCATCACATTCCCTAGAACTTTCCAGACTCTGGGCAACAAACCATTCCCATCCCACTCCCACACTGAAGGGGCCATTGCAGGTGCCCCACTAAACACTGTTTTCATGGGCCTCTCATGCTGCAGAGAGAGCTGTGACCCTGGAGCCCGAGTGATTGTGGACTCTTGGCTCCCCTGGGCCCCCAAGCCCCAGCTGACTGAACCCCTCTGGCCTGAAAGGCCTTTTCAGGAGGTGAAGCACCCAAGTGCCTTTATCGGATGTCAAGCCCCAGGAAACCAGGTTCCTCTCTGGCTGCTGTGGACACAGTGGGCATCTGAGGAGCCACTCTTAACTGCAGGCAAGAAACCTCAGGACCCGGGAACACATCAGTCCATCCCCTGTCCTCCAAACTCAAAGCCCGTTCAGTGACACAGAGTAGGGGACTCCGGGCATTCAGTTCACACCTCAGCCTCCCTCAGTCCATCCTGACTGTTGCTTTGAGATGCTACTTGGCCGCCTCTGTGAGCCTTGGAGAGCAGGGACTTGGATCCTCACCGAAGCCAAGCTGATCGTCCACCTCAGGGAGCTTCTTAGAAGCTTTTGGGGACATTCTAGAAAAAAGCTAGTTTGTCTAGAACACCTCAGCACTCTCCAAGTAAGCACCTAGCCTACCATTTTCTGTTCTATCCCCCACTACTTTCCCACAAGAAGCAGAGGCCAGCCCCTCCCCATTCCCTGCACTGCGCCCCCTTTTACTTTCCCCAAGAGAAATCTTCACAGGCTCAACTCTATTGCCACCACCCCCAGGAAGCCTTCCAGATTGCTCCAGCTGGAAGTGAGGCTTTCCCATGTTGCAACTAGAATGGGCCAGGGCCCTTCAATTTCATTCAACAGAGGAACTGAGGGCATCTCTATACTGGGCCCTGTGCTAAGTGCCAGGATCGGAGATGAAATATCTACCACAGAGGCACCCATGGGCTTGACAAGTAAACAGCAAGCACAACTCCGGGGGGTTGTTGGGGAAGCATAGAGCTATGGGGAGCCCCAGGAAAGGCCTAGGGGTGAGTCTGGGAAGTTTCCTACAAGAAGCAAGAAATTGTGTCATGCTGAAGAACAAGGCCTGAAGGTATATGCAGGTGTTTTGCTATCTGGAGGGACATAAAGGGTGAGAAGTAAAACTTGAGGTCCCAGCTGTAGGAAAACATCACTATGCAGTGGACCAAACTGGGCTGAGAATCTTGAGATGGCAGAGAGGACAGGTTTTGGTATCAACTGTATCATGTGCACAGTGTGGCTGCTTAATAAATAATACAGGGAAAAAAAAAGAGGAGGTGACACCCAGTACCTAACTCCTCAGCCCCACACAGTAAATATTTGTTGAATACGTGGCATTTGGAGTTAATTGATCTCTGAGATACGTATGGGTCCTAAAATGCTAAGAGTATGGCTTTGGAAGTTTGTAACACCCACCCTTTACCTTGTAAATAGCTATTTACCTACTTACTTGAAAGCCCTTCCTCCATGGAGGGGTGGGTAGTGGTGGCTTGTCAGGGGAGCTGGTGTGTGGTGGAGAGAGGGGTGGGGAGAGCTTATGGGAACCATCACTTTACTACAACCTCTTGTGTGGCTACCAGTGACCCGGCCACTGGTCTCCCCACTAACCATCTTCTCTTTTCCCTCCCCACTCCACCAGCATACTCCCACAGGCTGCCCTCGAGGAGATCCACAAATTCTCAGGAACCTACACCTGCATGAACACTTTCAAAGGGCGAACATAAAGGCAGGACGCAGAGACAGGCTCAAAAGCCACAGAACCTGAGGGGGCGTGGGCACCTGGGCACACGCCCATGTGACTGTCCCTTGACACACTTCTGCTGGATGAGCAGGACTGCTCCTCTCCTGGGGAGGAATCTGGCTCTGCCCCCAGGCCAGCCCCAGGACCTTTGCACAGGACTGACGGGTGTAACTCTGACCCCCGTGGGGAGGCAAGAAACCAGCCAGCAGCTGCCTTGACACTTTTGTACATTTCTGATTCTGTAGAGTTTATCGTTAAATTGCTTCTCAAGTCTAACCAGCCTCGGCAATGTGCATAGACTATTTCCGGGAGGGTCTGTGCCCACACGCTCCTCCTTCCCCTCCAAAATCCACTCATCCTCAGCTTGTGCAAACTGGTTGAACGGCAGGAATACAAAATAAAGAGAGATGGCTTTTGCGAATTCCTTTGTTGAAATCCTTGACCTCTGGTCCTTAGTGGGCAGTGGGGAAGGGACCAGACCCAACCACAACACCCCATCCTTTGAGAGAGAATTGGTCTGCTCAGGGGCCCCAGCTGCCTCAAGAAGGAGGCAGAGATCGGGAGAGAAACTGGAGCCCAGGCCTGGGGGTACATGGCTCCTTGCCAGCTCTGCCAGGCTCCGCCTGTTGGCCCCACCCAACAGCCATAGGTTGGGGGGGCACTTTGCCTTCCTACATCCCTGGTAGGACCATAGTGACCTAGTCTTCAGAGACCAGCTCTCTGTCCTTCCACAGCCCCACCAGCCACCAGGCCACCAACTCAGCAGAGCAGAACCAGGGTTTATCGAGCCCCTACTGTCTACCTACCATGTGCTGGGTGCTGAGAGGGGAATGTTGCTGAGAAGCCCAAATTCAGAAGACCACCAGCACAACAAGGCCAGTGCTAAGGGGGTGCTATGGGCCCCTGGGCCAGATTTGATTGCAGGGGGTAGAAGTGAAATAGCAAAGGAGAGGGAGGTCTGGAATGGCAGAGCGGATTAACGTGGGCTCAGTCAATGGAGAAAAATGACAGCCAGGGAGATGGGGGAAGAGATGCCCCAGCGTTCCTCTGGTGTGCATTCTCTCCTGATGCAGCAAGCTTAATAAACCTGACCTTGGGCCGGGGGACAGGTGGACAATGGAATCTCATCTAAGGCGCCTCCATCCACACAGCTCTTGCAGGTGGGGGGTGGGGTGGGGGAGGGGTGCAGGCAGTGGTTCCAGGAGATGATGGAGAAGACCACAGGCACGAATTCAATGGAGAAGCTTGCTGGAGCGTTGCACCTTCGCACAACTCACACGAGAGGAAGAGTAGGCTTGCAGCTCAGCTGGTCGTCAGTCTGGTCTGTGTGCAGAGATGCCAAGTCACGACCACATCCACTGTTTATTGAGCACCTACTGAGTAGCTGCCAAGCCCTGAAGCTTAACATCTTAACTGTTATTTATCCACTGCGCCCAGCAGCAGCGGAAGACAAAAGTCAGCTCTCGGGAACTCCTTTAAAGACTTCCAAGAGCTACAATGTGTATCAGACAAAATATGACCCCCAGGTGTCCATGGCTTCCAACAACGGAGCTTGTGTTACCATTGCCACCTGTCCTTGGAGGGTGGCTGCAGCTCTGCTCTGTGTCCTCTTCACTCTAGGGCCCCGGCTGACAGAGGAGCCTCCATCTGGAATGATGTCATCTTGGGGCAGAAATAGACACACCTGGGAACCCGTGCGCTGGCTCTGAAATGTTCTCCCTGGAAACAACGCGCATCACTTCTGCTCACATTCCATTGGCCAGAGCAGGTTATGTAGTCAAGCACTCCAAGGATGTCACTGGACATACAATCCCCCTGGAGGAGTGGTCAGTAATTTTGAGCTATAATGCAATCTGCCACACCGTGGAAGGAGCTGTCCATAGGAATAGAAGGGAAAATGGAAAGGTAGGCAGAGGATGGAAGAGGCAGACAGATACTGCGCTGGGATGCGGTGGCCTCCAGGTGGTACACACCAGGTTCTGAGCAGAGCCCCAAAGAGGCATTGACCTTTCAGGGGGTTGGTATTAGAAAGACCACTTCAGAGGTGAGAAAAACAGGCTCAGAGCAGGGAAATTGTACGCCCAAGCTTGTAGGGCTTGTGAGCACGGGAGCCCGAATTTGAACCCCGCTCTCCCTGACCCCCTCACTTACTGTGGCAAGTGATGGGGATGCCAAGCCAGGACTCGGCACTTTCATTTTGGTCCTTGAGGGTATGTGTCATCAAAGTGTGTGGGGTGGGGGGGCAAGCTCCTGAAGGGGTCCAGCCCGTGGAGGTCAGGCCCGCAAGGGCCACGCCCGCACCATCACCCCACTTTGGCGTGTGGACACAATGTGGGTGGGTCCACTGGACATGGCCTTCCCCACTGCTGTCCTGGCACCACAGGCCGGGTGCCTGTCACTGGCTGTCACAGGAGATAAGTTAGGGGCGGCACATCTCAGTGGTCAGGGATAGATGAGGAAGGACGGGGGTTCTGTGTGCTGAGCCCCGACTTTTCTGGCCATCCTTGAGAGGCGGCCCATTTCCGTGCTCACAGGCTGGCTCATAGCCTTTTGGAGAGGATTTGACTTTTGAGGCTTCCGTGAAAATGGGCACTTGGCCTGCAGTCCCGGAATGCAGTGAGGACCCCAGGGGTCTGAGTGGATCTGGAAGCAATGAGACCCAGCCAGCCCTCCCCAGGGCCCACTGAGAACGGAATCGCTGTCTTGGCTTCAGGGGGACCTCGTGTCTTCCCAGAGCCCCAAGGGCCTCTCCTGACAGCCGGGCGGGGCCTGGTCCCTCCCTACCCCCTCCCTCTCCGCTGGGATACTTTCAGTCTTTTTCTGGATCTTTTCCCAGAGGAACCAGGGAAAAAGCCTTGGGCAGGTTCCCAGGAGGCCGCATCCTGCTCCATCCGCCGATGGTTCAGCCACTTGGGGAGCCTTGAGAGTTAAAGCAAAGAGCTAATTCTGTCCTTTAGCTTGGCGTCCCTTAGCTTAGCCAAGCAAAGGAGAGTGACAAGCAATGAACTCCGGCTCCTTGAAACCCCCGGGGTGCAGAATGGCGTGTGCCAACCCTACAAAGAAGAACTGGGCCCTGGGAGATGACCCAGTTGCCCCGCCTGGGGCTCCTCCCCATATCTCCAAAGGGAACCAGATTGGGAGTGGGCAGGGGGAGCACCAGACCCGAGCGCATCCTGGCGTGGTTCCAGGGGACCAGGCTCTCTGGCCCAGTAAGTGGTCCGGAGTGGAGTCCTGTGGCCACTGTCCTGCTCCCAGGGCCAGAAGGCTTGGAAAGTGGACTCCCTTCTCCTCAGGCCAAACGGGTGGTCGGGAGGGACCTGACTGCAGGGCTCAGCCCAGCCCCCCCAAGAGCCCTTCTGATGGGACAGCCAGCCCATGCCCCTAGGGACAGCCCAGTTTGATGGCGGACAAAAAAAGAACTAGGTCACAAACGTACAAATTCTGCAGCCCAAGTGCCGAGCAGCATGGAGGGACGAGAACAGTCGCAGGAGGGGATGGGCACGGGGGTCATTGAAGGGTGGGTGGGGCCCTCCTACCGCACATCTGGGATTGCTTCTGAGGAATCTTCTCCAACTTTCCGGAAAGGCCTTTCAAACGGGGCGGGGTGTGGGGGGGGTGGGCGTCATTAATAAGAGCCCTGGGCTTCCCTGGTGACACAGTGGTTGAGAGTCCGCCTGCCGATGCAGGGGACACGGGTTCGTGCCCCGGTCCGGGAAGATCCCACATGCCGCGGAGCGGCTGGGCCTGTGAGCCATGGCCGCTGAGCCTGCGCGTCAGGAGCCTGTGCTCCGCAATGGGAGAGGCCACAACAGTGAGAGGCCCGCGTACCGCAAAAAAAATAAAAATAAAACAATAAGAACCCAGAGGTCTATGTGAAGAGAAGATCTTACACAGACAGCCCTCCCCTCAGGCGAAGCCAGGAGGTGACAATGTCCCTCGACGCAGAAGGAAGGCCTGGAACAGCTCGTGGGCACCCCGGTCGCTCTGCACCTTAGACTGGGGCTGTTAGACGGAGATTCCACTGATTAACGTTCCTTAACACACTTCTCTTCATAAACTGAGGGCCACCTGCTATGGACCAGAGCCGGGGCCTGGGGGCCCCTGACCTGCAGCCGTGCAGGGTCCAGCTGTGCCTCCCTCACCCCTCATGGTCCCCCTGAGGCTCTCAGCTTCCAGCAAAGCAGCAGACCCCTGGGTCCCAGCTTCTCCCAGCCCACCAGGAGGCCAAGAGGCTCGCCAAGAGGCTCCCCAAGAGGTGGGAGGACAGGTATCTGGGGGGAGAAATCCAGACTCTGAAGTCCCACTGGCTCTGTGACCTCCTGTGTGTGACGTCACCTTTCCTACCTGCAGCATGGACCAGACGTTCCTGCCCTCCTGCCTCCTGGGCTGGGAAACTCAAGGGGATGATGTGGTGCTGGCGGCTCCCATGGCTCCCCGCCGGGACCCTGCTGCCCCTAGGATTCTTGAGGCCGCCATCTTGGCCTGGCCTGTGAGAGCAGCACCCTTCAATGCTTGGCTGGCTCCCTTGTGGTTAGACTGGGAGGAGACTGTGGCTCAGAAGACCCCAACTTGGGCAGTGGGGGCAGGGGCTGGGGAGGGCAGAGCAAAGGGGCCCGAGGGGGCGGGGGAGGAGGTGCTCCCTGGGGAACAGGAGCTGCTGTCTTCCTGCACACAGGGTGCAGGGGTGGGAACACTGCTCTGGCACCTCCCATCATTGCTGGCTCTGGGCAGGGCCTTTGCCCCCACATCCCTCAGTGGCTCGGGAAGAAAATAAACACAGAAGTCCCCCCAGGCACGGCTGGGAGTGGCAGGATGGCCATTGCCCCGCTGGGAAGCTGCTCTGGGCAGGCGGATCCCCTCGGGTGGATGGCAGGCCTCGGAGGCAGAGCCCTCAAAGAGCCACCCTCCCAGACTGGCTGGAGGGAAAGCAGCCGGTCCTCGGCAGTATGACCGGGGGGGCCACCGAATTCTCTGGACTGAAGCAGCTGTGATGGAGTATTTCTACAGGGCCTTGAGGCCAGGTGTCAGGGGGCTAAGGTTACCAGGTCCAGTCCAGGATGATCAGGCCCAGGGCCCCTGTCCAGTTCAGGACACACAGGCCGGCCTCCAGGAGCCCCCGGGGCTCTGCACGGGCCCCCCATTCCCGCCTGCAAGCCTCAGATGTCACCTCTGGTAGACGCCCCACGTGCCCACCGTGGCCTGGTTTGCTCCATCTCAGCCTTCACTTGTTTCCTTCATCACCCATCTCACCATTTGCCATTATTATTATTTTTATATATAACAGCTTTATTAAGATATAATTCACATACCACACAATACACCCATTGAAAGCGTACAATTCAATGGCGCTTAGTGTACTCACAGGGTTGTGCAACTGTCGCCACAAACAGATTTTGGAGCATAAACGCAGGATGTGGTCTTTTGTGTCTGGCTTCTTTCACTTAGCATAATGTTTCCAGGGTTCATCCTCCAAGTTGTAGCACGTGGCAGGACTTTGTTCCTTCGCGTGGCTAAAAAAGTCTTCCGTTGTATGCGTCTACCACAGTCGTTTCCCCGGCATATCGGGTCTTTATTATTTGCTTGCTCTCTTGGTCTGTCTGGCTGTCTCTTCCCCTCTCAACAGCCACTATAGGAGCCCAAGGGCAGGTCCACCTTCTCTCAGGACCTAGGAGAGTTCAAGGTGCAGGCGACACTCGGTAAATATTTGCTGTCTGAGTGAAGAGGGGCGGAACCTTTGTCAGAGGCAGTCAACATCACAACCACCTTCCTGTATGTATACACCCACACGGGCCCCTGAATAATAAAGCCAACATTTATGGTCACGTGTTCAGGCACCACCCCAGCATGTCTCCCGGTGGCACTCTGTCAGGGGCCGTCCTGTGCACTGTAGGAAGTTTGGAGCATCCCTGGTCTCTACTCACTCGATGCCAGTAGCACCTTCCCTTCCTAGTTGGGACAACCAAAAACATTTCTGCAAATGTCCCCAAGGAGCTAATTCGCGTGCAGCAGAAAACCTCTGGTCTGCACACATTTTCTTCGTTTCTTTTGCATCACAGCCCAGAGCAGTGCGAGCCAGAATTACTGACACAGGAGCGGAGGAGTTCGGTGGTCTGACCACAGAGAGGCCAGTAGCAGGACCCAGGCGTGAAGCCTCTGCCCCCACGGGTGGGCCCTTGACCCCCAAGCAGAAGCCAGTGATCCAGGAGGTCTCAGACCCCTTGGGCCGGCCAGGCCACCACTTGACTTTCTCTTTCTTTGGACTCAGTTTGAAAACTTCCTCATGCCGCCCTCTTGGTGAGTCGAGCCAATGCTGCAGAATTTTCTGGCCTGCCTAGCCGTCCTGTCACCACCCCCCAAACAAATCCTGATCATTCTTTTCATTTTTCAATGTTCACAAGACAAAGGAAATAAGCACTCAGAGGAAGCACAAGCTGTGTTTGTTCCGTGCTGCTGCTTCCATGTAACTGGATCCTGCCTGGGGAGGTCATACTGGGGACCTTGAGGAGAGCCAGGGCCTGGGGCTGGCCATGGCCACATTCATGTCCACAGCTCTGGCCTGTGCAGAGTGAGACAAGGCAGAGCATCCCCCAAATGCCACGAGGTATTCCCCATAGCAGTGGGCTGCTCGTTGGGGGTTCTGGCCTGGCTCTCACCTTCTCAGCCTCGTTGAGTCCCCGCTGACTGAGGACCCGCTGCCGGCCTGGGGGAGCCAGAGCCATGGAGCGTGCAGTGAAGGAGAGAGGCTGGACTTCGGATCTCAGCTCCTCGGGCTGAGATTCCAAACCCTGGACCTTGAGCAGGTAACTTACCCTCCCTGAGCTTCAGTTTCCTCGTCTGTAGGATGGGACCAATAGCCCTGTTCTCTACTGAGTTGTTTGTGAAAACCAAGGGAGTAAAACACATAATAATTAATGCATGTGTGCTTGGTATTAATAAATACCAAGTAAATTATAATTAAATACCAAGTAAATTAATAAATACCAAGTGTATTATAAATTAATACATTTATATTATGTTATATATACTTTATAATAAAAGTAATAAGTTAATTGTGCCTGGTACATAATAGACCCTCAGTGCTTCATATATATTTAATAATTAGGGCTTCCCTGGTGGCGCAGTGGTTGAGAGTCCGCCTGCCGATGCGGGGGACACGGGTTCGTGCCCCGGTCCGGGAAGTTCCCACATGCCGCGGAGCAGCTGGGCCCGTGAGCCATGGCCGCTGAGCCTGCGCGTCCCGAGCCTGTGCTCCGCAACGGGAGAGGCCAAAACACTGAGAGGCCTGCGTACCGCAAAAAAAAAAAAAAATTAAAACCTTTCAATACAGGAAATGGAGGCAGAGAGAGATGCAGTCATCCATCCACCTGAGGCTTATGACACTGCTAGTAAGTGGCAGAGCTGGGATTTGAACCCCAGAGTCTAGCTGCAAAGCCCTTGTGCTTAACCCCTGGGTTTCACAGCTTCTTGAATAAGAAGCCCAGAAGAGTTGGCCCTCCATACCCACGGGTTCCGAATCCGCTGAGTCAACCAACCATGGATCAAAAATATGTATTTTTTAATTCCAGAAAGTTCCAAAAAGCAAAACTTGAATTTGCTGGCCCAGCAACTATTTACATAGTATTTACATTATATTTACAACTATTTACATAGCACTTACATTGTATCAGGTATTATAAGTAATCTAGAGATGATTTAAAGCATACAGGGGGACGGAGGACGTGCGTAGGTTTTATGCGAATACTACACCATTTCTTACATGGGACTTGAGCATCAAGAATTTGGTATCCACTGGGGGTCCTGGAACCACCCCCCGTGGATACCAAGGGATGGCTGTGTGTAAAGAGAGTGGCGTACAATACTTGCCATTATTCACCGCTATGCAGCCAGGCCGCCGGGACTCTTCCTGGCCGATCCACATCCGTGTCGCTGCCAGATTCCAACACGTCTTGGCCCAGCTGCTTGCCCCTGGTTGCAGGTGGGCCCAGCCGGACCAGCCTAGGCGGGCATCTGAGGCCCTTTGGTGATCAGACGTGTTCAAGGCGGGTTTCCTTGCAGAGCTCGCTGGGGTCAGCCCTGCCCTCTTGACCACGGGCCTGGGAGGGAGGGAGTGTCCACTCCTTCAGTCCCCAGCCCTTCCTCAGACACACTCTCTCTAGCCCCCAAGGTACAAAACTGGCGCCCATGAGCAAACTGTTCCCCTTCACCAATTTCTGAGCTCGTAAAATGTTCCCAGCTCTCTGCCAGGTGCTTTGAGGGACACTAACTGTTCACGAAGTGCCAACTCAGGGCATGAACAGTGTTGAACCGGGCTGGAGTCTACGAGCTCAGAGCCGTTCCCTTCCGTGTTTACCCCAGTCCCAGCTCCTCCCCGAGAGCACAAGGGATTGGTGGCTTCAGCAACGGACACGGACTCTACCTGCAGAATTTCTAGAGAGGCTGTTGGGAGCTCAGGGTGGCCTGGCAGACCAAACACTGGGCTTGAAAACTGGGCAGATGCCAAGGGATACAGATGGCCCGCAGCCCCCAGATCCTGCCACAGGAAGGTCTGGACCCTGGGCCACCCTGCTGGCCCTGGAGAGTCCCTGCTGCTGCAGCCGCTGAAGAGAAATACCCCCACCCCACTTCTCCGCATCACTTGCATGGGTCAAAGCCTGGGGGAACATCTGACTGGGGGAGTCAGCGTCACATGCACACGCCTCAGCAGCCAGGAGCAGGGAAAGCAAACATGGAGCCTGTTTGTCTATGGCTTTCAGCCAGGAGTTCCCCTAGAACTGCCCTGAGCTTCAGACAAGGGCTGGTACCCTGACCAGCATGGAATACCGGCAGAATCCCTGCGTGACTATTGGTCCCACCCACAATGATCCTCGCTTAGGTAAAAGGGAGAATTTGCTGGTCCAAGTAAGTGGAAAGCCAAATGATAATCAGTTTCAGGTATGGCTGGATCCAGGGGTGCGAGCAGTGTTTCCAGGACCTGGTTCAGGAACCAGTTTCTCTGTCCTCCAATTTCACATCCTCTAGGCTGGCTTCATTCTCAGACATCCTGTCCTAGTGATGATAAGCTGGCTCCTCAGCAGCAGCCTCACACCATCCCACGTTCAAAGGCAGAAGGAAAAAAGAGAGACTGTGTCTTTCTAATCATCCAGAGTTAGCTCTGATTGGTTCCGTTTGGCTTGATTTGAGTCACATGAACCAATCACAGTGGCAAGAGGAATGCAATGCTCTAATTGGCCAGTCCTGAGTCATGTGATTTATCTTTGCAGCCAGTGAGGGAATCTAGCCCTTGGAAACACATGGGCTAGGAGTTGGAGACAGGTGGTTCCCCAAAGGTCCAATGGGACACCCTGGCCAGGAGAAGCAAGAAAGGACACTGGGTAGCAAAAACAACTGCCACCAGAATGACCATTGGTGGACTCTCTGACTTGCCCCTGGGCCTTTTGGAGTGGCAGTTGGCCATGCTCTGATGGGCAGTCCTGAGCTCCCAGAGTGGGACTTGGGCCTCTCCTGACGGAGAGTTGGCCCGAGTGGTGACAGGCCATTGGCGGCCCCGCGCCTGACTGCTGGCCCCTCTGACTGGCAATCAGCGGGTGGCCCGGTGGGCCGTTGGCTGGCTCGTTGCTTGGCAGGTGACCAGTGCTGTCTGGCAGTCCTTCGTGAGGCCGCCTGAGGTCTGGAAGGGAGATCTCTGGGGTTGACGCCGTCCCGCCCTGCCTCTGCCTGGCAGTCACTCCCCACCCCGGGAGAGGGAGGCTGAGGCTGCTTACAAAGGTTTTGCCCCCGCGTGGTGGCAGGAGTCCCTGTCCAGCAGCAGCGAGAAGCCATTTGGGGCCAGTAGTGCTCTCTGGGAGCCGGGGTACGGTGGTCCTGGAATGAAGGAATTCAGGAAACGTTAGAATGGGTGCATGGTTTGCCCCTGTTCATTTGCTGTCACTCAGCTTCCAACAAATAGCTCTGAAAGGCCGCCCTGGGTCAGCCACTGGCGGGTGGCAGTGAACTTAACAGACACAACTTGTCCTCACTGAGCTTTCAGCCCATCGGGGAGAGGAGCCTGGCTCGAGTCATGACGTGTTAGACGGGGTGGGGATGGCGTCCAAAGAGCTGACATGTAAGCTGAGACCCAGGCGAGGCTCCCACAGGAGGCGTGGAGAGGGAAGACGCAGCTGAAGAAGAGCTGAGGGCAATGAACGGCGGCTGGAGCGAGGGGTGCACGGGCGAGGGGCCACGGGGGCTCCGGAGAGTCAGGGAAGCCAAATCAGAGGGGACACGATGGGCCCCGGTAAAGATTTGGGAACGTCTCCCGAGGGAGAAGGCGTTAAAGCGGGGCACTGCTGTGAGCAGACTTGAATTTTAGAAAGATCATTCTGGACCCAGAGAAAACTCACTGTGGGGGGCACGTGGGCAGAAATGGGGAGCGGATCAGTAATTGGGCTGAGAGCTGGAGGTGAACCAGAGCAGGAGGGGGCACATGTAGAGAAGCGGGCCATCTGAGGCATCGCTGGAGGCGGGACGGACAGGCTGGGGGCTGCCCGCACACTGTACTGTTGGTACGATAGCTGCAGAGGGGTGTGGACGTGGGATGCCGCAGTCATCGCACAGAGCAGAGGTTCCTCGTCCGCTCACATCCCACGCGTCCACGTGCGCCTGTGCCTAGAACGTCTGTGTGCACCTGTTACATGCTGCGGAGAAAGCGGAGGACAGACCCCTGAGATGTGGGGAGAGAGGCGTGGGGGACGATGGGACGATTCATTCTTTATGCATCTTTGTGTCTCCCCCCGCTGCTGTGACACGTGTTACTTTTATAGTTGCTAAAAAGGGATTTTAATGAAAGTATGAAAAGTAAGAACGGGAGAGAACGGGGGCTGAGAGCCCGGCCCTGGGGTCAGAGCGACCCAGGCTGGAATCTTCGCTCTGTCATGAACCACTTGGAACCCAACCCAGCCCCATCTCAGCCACGCGTGAGGCTGCCACGGGATGAGGAAGGGTCTACAGGATGGCCAGGCCAGGCGGAAGGCTGGGGCCAGGGGCCATCCCCGGGCCAGAGAAGGAGCTTGGCCTCCCCTCTGCGACCGGCTGGTCCATGCATCCGGCTCCTGCCCCAGGCCAGGATGACAGATGGCCCCCCAAGGAAAGGTCACTGTCTCCGGAGCAGTTGTGTGTTTGGTGGAGGCGGGAGGGCTGGGGTGTCTTCTGAGCCCTCCCTCAACCCATGTCTGGCGTTTGGGGGCCTGGACCTCGCCAGCAACCGGACTTTATTTTGGTTACTAAGGATGGGAAGGTCCAGGTCGTAAATAACCAGCTGGCCGGGCCGCCAGCCTCTCCCCCGGGGCGCCCCGAGGGCCCGAGGCTTCTTCAAGGCCAGCGTGGCCCCCGCCTCTGGGCGCGGGGCGGGAGATCTGGTGGCGGGGCTCGGAAGCCCAGTGGGGAGGCGGGGGGGAGAGGAGAGGGGTCTCGGGGCCTGGGTTCAGAGCAAGGTTAGCCAAATAGTGGATAAATTAAGCGAGGGAAACAGACAGCTCCCCTCACGGTGAACTTTTCACCCAGCTAACCTGTTCCTCGCCCACTCTCAGGTGGCGGCAGCTCCCGCCCTGAGGCTGTCACCTCTCGGGGGGGCGGGGGGGTTGTCACCTGCCTCTTCCCCAGACACCACTACTGCCACCCCAGGTGAGAGGATGAGGAGGGAGACCGCCCAGGACAGGCTCCGGGCCGCGAGCCCTTTGAGGAGCTGCCGAGATCCATTTAGAAACCCCAGGGCTCCGACCAGCCGAAGGTCAGACTTGGGCAGGAAAAACAGACCACCCACCTTCTCCTCCCCTTGTCCAGCGTCCTCACCAGGGCAGGGGGCATGTGATTCTGGCAGAGGGCAGCTGTCTTACCTAGAGGTTTAGAGACCGTCTACCCAGCCCGCCTTGTCTTTGCTTATTTCCAGCCTGAGCCACCCCTTGGGAGACCAGCTCCATCTTCAGGGAGCAAAGGGAGAGGCCCTCCCTCCGGCAAAGTGGGCTTGAGGGGTCCCCCCCAAGCAACAGCCAGTCACCGGAGCCTTTTCAGAGCCGGGCCTGAGGACCGAAACGGCCTCGGGCTATCAGGCTGCAAAGTGTGCCGAGGAGGGCACGGCGGTCGGGCGGACCCCCAGCAAGGTCACAGGAAAGGGGTCTGCAGAAGAGCTGGGGGGGTCCCAAGGCCCAGTCACCCGGCCATCTCCTCCCACTGTCCCATTCACCGGTGGCTGCCCAGCCTGGACACACCCAGAGGAAATTCACGGCCCGACAGCACGGGGGCGCTGGGCCAGGAGGTGAAGAGCAGGCCACCCCGTCGGGACGTGGCACGTCGGGACTGAATGCCTGCTGAGTGCTGGGCACTGGGCCTGGCGCCGGGGACACAGAGAGAGTGAGCCGGGCGGGGGGCCCACCATCGCGGGGCAGAGCTAGTGTGGGAGGGGCCGGCAGGTGAGACAGACAGACAGGTGGCCGCAGGTGGATGGACAGACAGGCAGGTACACAGACCAACCACTGGGCAAATATCAGACGGACTGGGCTGGTCAGGACGGCCTGAAGGAAGAGGTGACATCTGAGCTGAGGTCAGAACGATATAAGGAGGGGACCACCTCGTAAAGGGGGCAGCGTGGGGTGAGGTGGAGAGCTGGGCGCCCGAAGCACAGGGCCGAGAGGCAGCGTCAGAGCCCAGGCCAAGGCCACAACCTTACACTTGCCCTTGGCCCTCCTGGTGGATTATCCTCCCTGGGCCTGTCTCGCCGACAGGCCCACCGTGTGGTCCTACCCACGGCAGAGGGGCCGGGTGGGGAGTGGGTGGTCTGGACGGAGCCCGGGCTCTGTCACTTGCCGTCTGCGCGACGTGGGCATCTGACTTCAGTCCCCAAAGCCTCAGTTTAGGTCACTGTAAAGTGGGAACTCAACACTGACCTTCCCAAAGACTGAGGAAGAGTCTAAGAATATGGCTGCCTGGGAAGGAAGCATTCTCCGGGAGAGGGCGGCGGGGAAGAGGTGAACCTGCGGCTCAGCGGGAAGCTCGAGCACTTGGCCCTGCTTCTCGCCGCCACAGACAGTTGAATGCTGCCCACGCCCCGTGGAGGAAATGGAGACCTGAGTGCTTTAGTCCCTGCTGCCTGTAAGCTTCGTCTCCCCCTGGGCAAGCATTCAGGGCTGAAGGCCGGAGACGTCTGTAGGAAAGGCATCTCTCCGTGACTGTGGACTCTGAGAAGCTGCCTGCTCCACTGTTGGACCCAGAACCGTCTTTCCCATTAAACAGATATATCCAGTTTCGGTCCCAGTCATGTAGAGAAGCTGGTCCCCTTGAGTTGCTGTCCTAAGAGAAGGGCTCTGCTCACAGAGTCATGCCTTCCTGCCTGATCCTTCTGGGATAGATTGAGAGCCTGGCAGCTTGTGGACAGGGAACTGCTGGGGGTGGGGACCCCATAGACATCACCCCATAATCCTAGACCAGGGCCATGGGACTTGGGCCAGATAACTGGACCCAGGGCGAAAAGGATGAAAATGTGTCTATCCTACAAAGAGACTCGCCCCCCAATTTCAGGGAATCCTACTTTTGTCTCCTATCATGAAATTAGCTCTGTGTTTCCTAATTATAAAATAATACATATTCATTCTTTTTAAAAATTAAAATAATGGGTTTTTAAATTAATTAATTAATTTGTTTATTTATTTATTTTTGGCTGCGATGGGTCTTCGTTGCTGCGCACGGGCTTTCTCTAGTTGCAGCGAGCGGGGGCTACTCTTTATTGCGGTGCGCGGGCTTCTCATTGCGGTGGCTTCTCTTGTTGCGGAGCATGGGCTCTAGGCACATAGGCTTCAGTTGTTGTGGTACGTGGGCTCAGTAGTTGTGGCGCATGGGCTTAGTGGCTCCGCGGCATGTGGGATCTTCCCAGACCAGGGCTCAAACCCGTGTCCCCTGCATTGGCAGGTGGATTCTTAACCACTGCACTACCAGGGAAGTCCTAAAATAATGTTAAAAGGCATTTAGGTCTCAGTAGACATCTCCCTACATCAGGGCTACCTTCCCTTGACAGCCCCATGACAGCTGGATCTGTCCCAGGGGACGTGCCCCGTTCAGCTATGCTGAATGAGTAAATGAGTCAGTGAATGAATGAATGAATGAGGGCAAACACTCATGTGATCCTTCAAAGAGAGCTGACTATTTAAAAATGGGCCATTGTGGCCATCAGCATCCTGCCCCCCAAAGAAACAGGTTCCCTTTCAGGCCAGGCCCGCCAAACAGTGGGATTTCCCTGGGGCCTGATGATCTTTCTGCTTCCTGCCTTTCCCACAGTTCCTGGGCCAGGGGCTTCCCAGAGCAGATGGTCCATCCATGGGCTCATTGTTTTAACTATTTATTTAGTATTATTAAAAAGATTGTGTCGTGACAAGAAAGAAAAAGATGAAAAAGTATATATATTGGGTATTTACCAACTGCCTAACAAGTACTATTTTCTTGCCTACAGATGGTCCTCAGGACCCAGCACAGACAAATTTGTATATAGCCACAGTTTTTTAAATTATGTTTACGATTTACAATTTTTTCTTAGCACTTTAATAGATGTTTTTTGGATTTCCACATAATCTTCGAAATTCTCACTTTAAAGTTCATTTTAATGGCTTTACACTATTCCTTCATGCAGCTCTCCCATATTTTTGGTAAGTTCTTTTTCTAACGGACATATAAGTTGTGTCCAATTTTTCACCATTGTCAACAATGCAACCCTGAATATTTTAGCAGCTGCGGCTTTTGCATCTTTAAAACCTTTTCCTTGGGAAGAATTCCAATAGAGTTTACATAGACCAAGAACATAAATAGTCTTGTGGCATTTTTTTCTGGGTGTCATCGCACTGCTTTTCAAAAGGGTGACACCAGTTTGCAATGCCACCTGCAGCAGAGGAAAGATATGAACTTCTCTGTATGCTTGCCAAGGCTGGGTATGGCCTTAAAAACACTTTTTTTGCTAACTTAGTAAATACAGTCTCTTGGTGCTGCCTTAACCTGCTCTCCTTGGATTATCAGTGATGATAAACCTTTCCAACACGGTGGTTCAGAGCAGGTGAGCTTGGCCAGTTAATTGACTAACCTCAGAGCCCCAGACTGTCAGATATAAACGGGATAATACCACCTCCTAATGGCATTATTGTGATCTTTATTGTTTTCTAATTCAGCCACTCATTTTATTTTTATTTACATATTTATGCGAACTTGAGCACAGGCAGTACTTTCAAAGTACCAAAATCAAAGCATGGTCTTTGCCCCAAGAGCTTACAATCCATTTTCATATTTCCAGTATTGCTCAGAACTTCCCTAAATGAGTCTTTTAAAGGTAACCTGAATATACAATAGTACAGGCACACCTCAGAGATACCTTGGGCTCAGTTCCAGACCACCAAAATAAAGTGAATATCACAATAAAGTGAGTCACATGAATTTTTTGGTTTCCCAGTGGATACAAAAGTTAGGTTTATACTATACTATAGTCTATACCATGTGTAATAGCACTATGTCTAAAAAAACAATGTACACACCTTAATTTAAAAACATTTTCTTCTCTACTCAGTACTCTGTAATGACCTATATGGGAAAAGAATCTAAAAAAGAGTTGATATACATATATATAACTGATTCACTTTGCTTAGAGCAGAAAGTAACACAACATTGTACATCAACTATATTCTAATGAAAAACAAAACAGAACAAAAAAACTAAATAAAAACATTTTATTGGTAAGAATGCTAACCATCACCTGACAACACAGGGTTGCCACAAACCTTCAATTTGTAAAAACTGCAATATCTGCGGAAGTGCAATAAAGCAAAGCATAACCAAACAAGATGTGCCTGTAATTACATTACCTGCAGAACACAGACAACTCAGAAATAAATTAATTTTATCCCAGACACAGATGTCAGGGTTGTGAATATATAGATTGTTTCCAGACTTTCACACCTGAACACAAGAATTATATCCTGCAGAAACCTGCTTGGTTGAAGAGATTTAATTAAAACAGAACTGCTTGAGTCTGCTTGGGACAAACAAAAGGATTACCGCATTTCATAGATAATACAGAAAAAATTAGGAGCATGTCACAGTCACCAAACTTCACATTTGTTGGTTGGATTTTCTTGCTGTATTCTTTTACAATGTAAAGCTCTTAAGGCAGTGCTTACCACAGGGTAATGAATGCCAACTACTTGACTCCGGTTTCTTTGTATGTGAATGATATTTCCATGTGCTTTGCTCACATATATTGGACTCCTGATGTTTTTCTTGTTTATGTTAATGAACTCTTTATATATTGCAGCCATTCTTCCTTAACCTCATGCTTCCTGACATTTTACTTTGTTCACAAAATTTAGACTATTGGAAAGTTGGTGGGTTTTGATATCTGTTCCTTCCCCAGAGGTGTTCTGGGTGGCAGTTGAGCCTCCTTTCCCCCCAGCACTGTCTGAAACAAAGTGGGCAGAAACAAAGTGGGTCTGGAGGTTTACCAGTCGGAGTAATTCAGCTGATTTTGTCTTGGGCTCAGTCAGCTTTCCTGATGTCATGGTTCCCCGGGGACTGGACTCACTGAAGCATGTGTCATAATTCTTTTGAAATGAAAGCCCTCAGAATCTCCTCATTCTGAGGGGCTTTTGCCCCAATCTAGGTCAGTTTTCTTGATTTTGTTGTGGCTGCTGTTTTCGCTTTCTTTTTTCTTTTGCAGCAAATTCATTTATTTACTTACTGACTCTCCAGCCTTCTATGTGCAAGACTCTGAGTTTGGGGATATAATGGAGAGTGAAACAGACACGTCCCTGCCCCAGTGGAGCCCACCGTCTATTGGGAGATGCTCACTGGCCAAACAGCCTCTAGTTAAAGTGTATTTATGAGCATCTACTGTGTGCCAGGCGGTTTGCTAGGGACTGGGGACACCCAGGTGAGCACAGATGGCCCCTCATCATCCTTAACCAAATAACCACACAGAGATGGAGGGTGATAAAGGGAACAGCAGTTTCAAGCCCCCGCTCAGCCGGGTCCAGAGCTGGGCTGAAAGGCAGGGTCCCTCGCAGTCTGCTGGGTCAGTGTTTAGGGAACCCCTCTCTCGGTTCAGCCCATCCTCAGGGTCCCATCTGCTCCTGCCCCACCTGGGCGGCTCATCTCTTATCTGATGGGTGGGAGAGGTGTCAGGAGAGCCAAGGGGCAGACACCCATTTTGGGGGGATGCAAGGCAGAGAGCAGGGAGGGCCATATGGCCCCACTGTCGCGCTGCTACTTTCTCTGACCTCGGCTTGGCCTCCCGCCTTTGGGAGTTCACAGGGAGGTGAAGTTTGCTCCAAATGGAGGCCGGTTCTTTCCCCTCCAGGGAGGCCCGGGAAGGCCTCTTCCCCCCCTTCCAGGGCTCGCTGGGATCTGAAGAGCCTTCCATCCAGCTTTGTCCTCTCCCCTCCCCAGCTCTAAGGACCAAGCAGCAGGGGCTCCCATGACTGTCCTGTCCTGGGCACGGGCTTGGTGAGAGGACCCCAGACCCAGGGACCCTGGGGCTAAGACCAGACCACTGTGACTCCCCTGAGCTGGAGGGGCTGCATTTCCCTGGGTGGTCCCTGCTCCCCTTGAGGTGCAGGGAACAGCTCAGACCTCACGTTCATTCTGTGGTCCCAGGACGATGAGCATGACCGCCCCCTTGGACACGTCACCATCTGCAGTGTGTTTTGTGAACCACTGGCTCCCCACGCATCCTTGCCGGGAAATTCCAGCCCATAACTCGGGGCCTTAGGGACATCTCCACAGGCTTTGGAGCCAGACAACTCTGGGTTGGAAACCCTGATCTGTCTCTACTCTCTGTGGGAGCCTGAGCAGATTTACCTCACTGAGCCTCGGTTTCTCCATGCGTAAAATGGGTTCACCCCTACCCGCAGGGCATGCTACCAATTGTATGGCCCCTGGTGACGGTTCCTGACAGCAGCTGGGGGGCGGGGGGCTTTGCCATCAGTGGCTGCTCTCAGCCTGTCATTCAGCACCAGCCTGGGTACCAGGGAGGTGGTCAGAGATAACCAGGTAAACTGAGGTCTTTCTCATAGGACCCTGCCTTCTAGCAGGGAGGCTCTGCTAGCAGATCTCATGTCATCCTCACAAGAACCTGGTGGTGATGGAGACAGAAGCAGTATTAGCCTCTTACGGATGAGAGCTCTAAGGCTCAGAGAGGTTGTCAAACTCATTCAAGGTTGCACAGCTAGACAAAAGGCCCAGGTGGGATCCCCCACAGGTTGCCGGACTCCGGAGCCCATCCATGAAACAGCCAGGAGGAGGGGCGTTTGCTGAGAACCCAGCCCAGTCTTGGACGCTGAAGCCAGGAGCCGGAGAGGAAGAAGTTTTGTTCACCAGTTTTACACAATCCTGCAAGCCCAGAATTCCCCGCCCCACCCCCGTGCACTGCCCCCCCCCCCGGAACCCCAGGACTGGGCTCCATCTCCAGGCCTATCCTTTGGAACTTGGCGTTGGCACTGGGGGAGGGTGGGCGGAGGGAACTGGCCCCCTGGGAGCTGCTGTCACTCTTCCCTGGCCCGGGAAGAGCGGGCGGGCCAGGCCGGGCTCCTTTGTGGCACGCTGACAGGACGGTGCAGCCACCACGCACTTCAGCTGCCAACTCGCCGCGGTCACTCAATCCATCACCGAGGGCGGGGCTCCTGGCCGGCCGCTCGCCTGCAGTGTTGTTCTAGTCTGCCCGGAGCTGTGAGATAAACGGGGCATGAACTGGCCCCCTGGCAGGGGGTCAGCCCCTTCTGCCCTCATTAAAGTGCCAATCAAGAAGAGGAATGGCGACAAGCAGAGGAGCTCAGCCTCCCGGGCGGGCGAGGGGGCAGGATCCAGGCTCCCCCCACCTCCCCCAAAGAGCGCCTGGAGAATTCCACCCCAGCCTGAGCCTCCGGTTGCAACATCACCCTTGGTTTTCCTTGCAATGAGAGCAGCTGGGGGAGCTGGAAATTCAAGGCAGCAAATGCTGCTCACATGGTTTTGGGTGGCTGTTTGGTTACCTGCTGCCACGTAGCAAAACGCCCAGAACTTAATGGCTTAAAACAACCACCATGTTATTATCGCTCGCTTCTGAGGGTTGACTGGGCTCAGCGAGGTGAATCTTCTGCTTTGTGTGATGTCAGCGGGAGTGGCCACCATCCGGGGCTCCACGGGGCTGGAGAGCTTCCGCGTGGCTCATGCATAAATCCGGTACTTTTGTGGGGCCACCGGGAAGGCTGGGTTACCGGGGCGATTGGGCCTCTCTCTCCATCCCTCCGGAGTCTCAGGGTCTCTCCCTGGCCAGGTGACCCCTCCACGTGGTCTCTCCCACAGGATAACCTCACTACTTATCACGACTTAGGGCTCCCAAAAGTGGAGGGTGCTGGTCCTTATTAAGGCATTGACCTGGGGCGGGCGCACCTTATCCTAAGCTGAGTCATGGGCCAGCCCAGATTTGGTGTGGGAGGGGACACCCGGGGGGTAGATGTTGGGAGGCATGGTCCCTTAGGGCCATCTTTGGAGACTGGCTACCACAGTGTGATCCCAGTGTGGGTGCTTTGCTCAGGAGAGGGGGTGGGACAAAACTCTTTTTTCTCCTGGGTTCTTTGCCTGGAGGTCAAGGGAGCCAGGAGCTTCTTGGTGGGGGGAGGCTATAATTCTCCATTCCCATTTATACACAGACCTTCCACAGTTCATCCATTCTCTAGAAAAATCTCCTAAACCTTATAACAAGGCATTTTAAAAAATGATCAATAGCATGATTCTGTATTCATTTCAAATATTAAATAATAACTGTTAGCATTGCTTGAGAACTTAACAATATGCCAAGCATTGCTCTAAGCAGTTATATCTTATTTAATTCTCCCAACTACCCTATGGAGATGACACTCCTGTGACCCTTTACAGAAGTATCAGTTACATGGACTAAACTGTTGTAGCAAATAGACTCCAAATATTTTTAACTCAAACATAATAGAGGTTTGTTTCTCGCTTATGTAACCAAGATGAGGCTTCCTTGTTGGCAGGCAGCTGTGCTCCATTTAGTGTTTCACAGACCCAGGTTCCATCCATCTTGTGGCTCTGCTCTGCCCTCTGGTTTGCTATAATGAACAGATCACTCTGACTGCTATGTGGAGAAAGGACCATGCTGTGTGTGTATGTGGGGCAGAGATAGGATTTGGTGGCTATTCCCCATTTGCCCTCTAAATCCATCGTTCCTTTTCCCACCCTGCTCTCTGCCTTGGGAGGCTAATTTCCATGGACTATTCCAAAGGACTCCCAACACTCTGGCTTCTGGTTAGGTTCAGCCAATGGGAGACAGCAGCAGGAGGTTAGAGACTCCCCTGGCTCTCTCTCTGTTGGGCTGTAGTTTGCCAATAACTGACTTTTTCTACCAAAGGCCATGGCTTCCATCAGGTGACCCTTTTTAGCATCTATAACTCTCACCTGTCATAGGGGGTGAGATATCTCACCATCTCTTGTTGGTACCCTTGACCCTACCCACAACTTGTAATCAGCTCCTTTGATGACCTCTGTGCAATCATATCCTCCGAGTATATCATCTATAACCTGCTGTGCCCCTGACTGAGACAGGGGGCAAGAGTGGAAGCAAGGAACCTGTTTAGGAAGCTATTTCAATGATCCAGAAGAGAGATAATAGAGGGTAGATTTCTATGTTGAGCCAACAAAATTTTCTGGTGGATTGGGCATGGAATTTGAGTAAAAGAGAAGTTCCCAGGATGACTCCAAAATTATTGGCCTGAACAACTGGAAGACTGAAGTTATTTATTAAGATGGGTAAGACCAAGGGAGAGACAGGCTTGTGAAGGAAGAAATCATGAGTTCTGTTTTGGACATGTGAAGTTTGGGATGCTTTTCAGACTTTCAAGTGGAGATGTTGAAGAAGGAGTTGGAACTCCAAGTCTGCATTTCAGGGCAGAGATTCAGGCTGGAGATATACATTTAAGAATTATGAATGTGTAGAAGTTATGTAAAGCCTTGGGACTCAATGAGATAACCAAGGAGAATGTGGATGGAGATAGGAAGAGATTTGATAGTGAGCTTTCTAACATTTGGGGGCCAAGAAGATAAGGAAGAACCAGCAAAGAAGACTGAAGTAGGAGGAAAAGTTAAAAACAGTGGTTTCCTCGATGCCAAGCTGGTGGGGGAGAAAGAGTTTCAAGAAGAAGAGAGTGATCAACAATGGGGAATGATGCTGCTTGTTCGGGTTAGATAAGACCTTGTAATGAAGATTAGGTTGGCAAAGTAGAGGTCAATTATTACCTTGAAAAGGGTGGAGTCTGGAGGATAAAGGCTTAACTGGAAAAGGATCAGAGAAGAATAGGAGAAATTTCTGGTTCTATCCATGGCAGAGTAGCTGGTATTGGACTTATCTGCCTGACATAAATAAATATAAACCAAACTGGACAAAATATATGAAACAAACATTATCAGGCACTGGACCACAGGCAATGCAAGGCTACGATCCTTAAGAGAAGGGAAGCACACAAAACTGAGCTCCACATTCACCCTGACCTTCTGGCTAGGGGTACTTTTTAAACTGCGGCAAAGGGAAGGAGATTCCAAGCAAAGAGCTAGAGTCTCACTGGGTGATCAAGAGAGTTCAGAGTTTAGGGTTGCTAAGACAGCAAGAAGTTGTGGGGAGATAACCAAAGAAGAATGAACCACAGAGAAAAAGCAGCAGAGATGGAGTCCCAAAATTTGCATAGGGATTCCCTAAGGTCCATAGCTAAATCCTAAGGTGTTCACGCAGAGGGCAAGACTCCACAAGGCCTAGCAGAAAATGTGCTTGGAGGCTGAGGGCTGAACAGAGATTTCAGAGGTCTCAGTGCTGGAGCACTATTGGAGTTGTGAGCCATCCAAAGAGGAGAGACCTTAGTGAATACTCTGAGAATTCAGCTGAAAATCCAGAAAGGCTACAGCCTAGAAGTAAAGACTTCACCCTAGGACTATAGGTAAAGATGAAATAGACTCATCTTAACAAAGTCTAAAATCAATTCCCAATAAGATTGAGATAATCCTCCAGTTATTTAACTGTCTACCATAATTTAAAAAAAAAAAACTCTTCAGAGGATGATATAATAAGCCAGAATCTCCACAATGTAACATTCAAAATGTCCAACATATTTTTAAAAATTACCAGACATAGAAGCAGGAAGTGTGATACATTGTCAATAGAAAAAACAGTCAATACCAGCAAACTCAATATAATCCAGGTGTTGGAATTGGCAGGCAAGATGAAAATATATATAAAGGTACTAAAGGGTTTAAAGGAAAAGGTGGACAAAACATTTGCCCAAATGAGGAAATTCAGCATAGAAACAAAACATTTTAAATGGAAATTCTTGGACTGAAAAATACAGTATTGGAAATGAAGAATTCTTTGGAATCACTTATTAAAATATTGGACATGAGAATTAAAATGTTCTGTGAAGTCAAAGACAAGTCAGCAAAAATCATTCAAACTAAAGCACATAGAGAAAAAAAGATGCTAAAACAAGACAGAACAAAGCATCCAAGAACTGTGGGGCAATGTTAAATGGGCTAATATACTTGGAGTTCTAGAATGAAAGAGAAAATGGTTGGGAAAAATATTTGAAGAGATAATGGCCAAACATTTTCCAAAATAAATGACAGGCATCAACCCACTGATTCAAGAAGTTGAGCACATCTTAAGGAGGTTAAATACAAAATACCATACCTACACAATCATAGTCAAACTACCAAAATCCTAAGATAAAGAGAACATTTAAAACCAGCTAGAGAAAAAAAAGAAACATCACATTCAGGAGAACAAAAATAAGAATTATCACTGACTTCTCATCAGAAACACTGGAAGCCAAAAAATAATAGAATGACGTCTGTAAAATACTGAAAGAAAAAAATGACACCTTAGAATCCTTTAGCCAGTGAAAACATCCTTCAAAACTCAAGACAAATAACTATATTTTCAGGAAAACAAAACCTGAGATAATTTGTTGTATATAGAACTTCACTACAACAAATACTAAAGGATGTTCTTCAGGCTAAAAAGAACTGACCCCGGATAGAATCATGGATCTGCAGGAAGGAATAAAGAGCATCAGAAATAGTAAATATGTGGGTATTTACAAAAATTTGTTTAAAAGACTATTGATGGGCTTCCCTGGTGGTGCAGTGGTTGAGAGTCCACCTGCCGATGCAGGGGACGTGGGTTCGTGCCCTGGTCCAGGAGGATCCCACATGCCGCGGAGCGGCTGGGCCCGTGGGCCGTGGCCGCTTGGCCTGTGCGTCCGGAGCCTGTGCTCCGCGGCGGGAGAGGCCACAGCAGTGAGAGGCCCGCGTACCACAAAAACCAAACAAACAAAAAAAAACTACACTGAGACATTCATGTCCCCAAAATTGGCAAACATTAAAAAAATTTTCCAATGCATTGTGTTGGTGAGGGGGAAGGGAAATGCACTTGCATTCATTTCAATTTGTAAATTGATAAAAATTCTACAGAAGGTAATTTGTTTTTTTAATACTTTATTTATTTATTTGGTTGCACTGGGTCTTAGTTGTGGCAGGCAGTCTCCTTATTTGTGGCATACAGACTCTTAGTTGCGGCATGCACGTGGGATCTAGTTCCTTGACCAACCAGGGGTTGAACTCGGGCCCCCTGCATTGGGAGCTCTGAGTCCCAATGACTGCACCACCAGGAAAGTCCTGGTAATTTGTTTTTGTTTTTGTTTTTGTTTTTTAGATTCTTTAAATAAGTGAAATCATGCAGTATTTGTCTTTCTCTGTCTGACTTATTTCACCTAGCATAATGCCCTTAAGGTCCATGCATGTTGTTGCAAGTGGCAAGATTTGTTTCTTTTTTTAAGACTGAGTACTACTCCATTGTGTGTGTGTGTGTGACATCTTCTTTATCCATTCATCCATCTTTGCACACTTAGGTTGTTTCCATATCTTGGCCATTGTAAATAGTACAGAGAATAGATTAGTGGTTGCCAGAGAGGAGGAGGGTTGGGGTGGGGGGCAAAATGAGTGAATGGGATTAAGAGGTACAAACGTCCAGTTATAAAATAAATAAGTCACGAGGATGTAATGTACAACATAGGGAATAAAGTCAATAATATTGTATTGACTTTGTACAATGACAGATGGTAACTAGACTTATCATGCTGATTATCTTGCAATATACAGGCAGACCTCACTGTACTTCCCTTTGCAGATATTGCATTTTTTATAAATTGAAGGTTTGTGGCAATCCTGTATTGAGCAAGTCTATTGGTGCCATTTTTCCAACAGTATTTACTCACTTTGTGTCTCTGTCACATTTTGGTAATTCTCACAATATTTCAAACTTTCCCATTATTATTATATTTATTATGGTGATCTGTGATCAGTGATCTTTGATGTTACTATTGCAAAAAGATTAAGACTCACTGAAGGCTCAGATGATAGTTAGCATTTTTTAACAGTACAGTACTTTTTAATTAAGGTATGTACATTATTTTTAGACATAATGCTTTTGCACACTGAACAGATTACAGTAGGGAGTAAACATACTTTTTTTTTTTTTTTTTGCGGTACGCAGGCCTCTCACTGTTGTGGCCTCTCCCATTGCGGAGCACAGGCTCCGGACACGCAGGCTCAGTGGCCATGGCTCACAGGTCCAGCCGCTCCGCGGCATGTGGGATCTCCCCAGACCGGGGCACGAACCCGTGTCCCCTGCATCGGCAGGCGGACTCTCAACAACTGTGTCACCAGGGAAGCCCTAAACATACTATTATATGCACTGGGAAACGAAAAAACTTTGTGTGACTCACTTTATTGAGATATTCACCTGATTGTGATGGTCTGGAACTGAACCCGCAGTATGTCCGAGGTGTGCCTGTTTACAAATGTTGAATCACTATGTTGAAACTAATATAGTATTGTATGTCAAATACACTTCAATTCTTTTAAAGGAGGTGATTTGACAATATTTATCAAAATTATAATTGTGCAAAAGCCCAGCAATTCCTCTTTTGGACTTTAACTTACATAACTTACATTTCAAAAAATCAGGTCTATACAAGGTGACTCCTTATAGCTTTGTTTGTAATAGCAAAAAGACTGGAAACAACTTAAATGACCATCAGTGAGGGATTGGTTAAATAAATTATGGTATATCTGTACCACAGAAATCATGTGCTATCTAAGAAAATTAGAAAGCTCTTCATGTACTGATATGGAATGATGTCCAAGACATGTTATAGAAAAGCAAGGAAGGCTTCTTATGCAGCTAAGGCTTTGAGAAGCCTTGATCCAGCAGATGTTGGTCCTTTGAGAAAAGACCTGAAACACGTGAATGCTTCTCCACAAAGCAGAAAACCAAAGGAAGTGAGCTAAGAGACAGGGATCCTAGAGGAAGGTAGATGGCAAATTGGCCGGAGCACCGTAAAACAGAAGGAGAAAGGAAAACCAGATCAGAGGAACTCGATGATTCTTCTCCAAGGTATTTTTAAATGGGCTTAGGAGATTAGCACCCTTCATTTCCAGAATGTTTTGGCAATGATTCAGATGGTGGAGTAAAAGGACTTGAGATCACCTCCTCTCACAAAAACAACAAAATCACAACTAACTGCTGAAGAACCATCGGCCAAGAAGGACTGGAACCTACAAAAAAACCCCATATTTTACATCTAAAGACAATGAATAAGCTACAACTAGACAGAGTGAGAGTTCTCAGCCCACGTCAGGCTCCCCAGTCTGGGGGTCTGGCATTGGGAGGAGAAGCCTCCAGAACATTTGGCTTTGATGGCCAGCAGGACTTGAGTGCAGGAGCTCCATAGGACTGGTGGAAACAGAGACTCCACTCTTGGAGGGCACACACAAGTTTTCATGTGTACTGGGACCCAGGGCAGAGCAGTGACTCCACATGAGCCTGGGAGAGACCTACCTGTGGGTCTTGGAAGGTCTCCTGAGGTGGTGGAGGTTGGTTGTGGCCCACTGCAGGGGCAAGGACACTGGTGGTAGAGGCCCCTAGGGAATATTCCTTGGTGTGAGCTCTCTCAGCGTGGTGCTGTATTGGCATGAGATCTGGCCCCACCCAACAGTCTGCAGGCTCCAGTGCTGGGATGCCTCAGCCCGAACAACCAAAAGGGTGGGAACACAGCCCCACCCATCAGCAGACAGGCTGCCTAAGGTCATTGTGAGCCCACAGCCGTCTCTAGACACGCCACTTGACATGGCCATGAATACCAGAGGGTCAAGATCTAGCTCCACCACCAGTGGGCTGGCATCAGTCCCTCCCATCAGGAAGCCTGCACAAGCCCCTGGACCAACCTCACCCACCAGGGGGCAGACATCAGAAACAAGAAGAACTACAATCCTGCAGCCTGCAGAACACAGCCCACAAACACAGAAGTTTAGACAAAATGAGATGGCAGAGAAATATGTTCCAGATAACGGAACAAGATAAACCCCCAGAAGAACGACTAAGTGAAGTGGAGATAGGCAATCTGTCTGAAAAAGAATTCAGAATAACAACAGTAAAGATGATCCAAGATCTCAGAAAAAGAATGGAGCCATAGACTGAGAAGGTACAAGAAATATTTAACAAAAACCTAGAAGATTTAAAGAACAAACAAATAGAGATGAACAATACAATAACTGAAATGAAAAATAAACTAGAATTGCTGAATAAATGAGGCAGAAGAACGGATAAGTGAGCTGACAGACAGAATGGTGGAAATCACCAATGTGGAATAGAATAAAGAAAAAAGAATGAAAAGAAATGAGGACCATCTCAGAGACCTCTGGGACAACATTAAATGCACCAACATTCACATCATAGGGTCCCAGAAGGAGAAGAGAGGGAGGGCCTGAGAAAATATTTGAAGAGATAATAACGAAAAACTTCCCTAACATGGGAAAGGAAACACTCAAGTCCAGGAAGTGCAGAGATTCCCATACAGAATAAACCCAAGGAAGAACACACTGAGACACATATTTGCAAAAACTAAAGACAAAGAAAAAATATTAAAAGCAACAAGAGACAAGCAACAAATAACATACAAGGGAGTCCCCATAAGGTTATCAGCTGATTTTTCAGCAGGAACTCTGAAGGCCAGAAGGGAGTGGCACCACATATTTAAAGTGATGAAAGGGAAAAACCTACAACCAAGAATACTCTACCCAGCAAGGCTCTCATTCAGATTCAACAGAGAAATCAAAAGCTTTACAGACAAGCAAAAGCTAAGAGAATTCAGTACCACTAAACCAGCTTTACAACAATGCTAAAGGAACTTCTCTAGGTGGGAATGAAAAGGCCACATATAGAAACAAGAAAATTATAAATAGGGAAGCTCAACAATAAAGGCAAACATATAGTAAAAGTAGGAAATCATCCCCACACAAATATGATATCAAAACCAGCAATTGTGGGCTTCCCTGGTGGTGCAGTGGTTGAGAGTCCGCCTGCCGATGCAGGGGACACGGGTTCGTGCCCTGGTCTGGGAAGATCCCACATGCCACAGAGCGGCTGGGCCCGTGAGCCATGGCCACTGAGCCTGCGCGTCTGGAGCCTGTGCTCCACAACGGGAGAGACCACAGCAGTGAGAGGCCTGCGTACCACAAAAAAAAAAAACACAACAAAAAAACCCCCAGCAATTGTGAGAAGAGGAGTGTACAAATGCAGGAGACTGGATGTGCATTTGAAATTAAGTGACCAGCAACTTAAAACAATCTTGTATATATATAGACTGCTCTATCAAAACCTCATCGTAACCACAAACCAAAAAACTACAATAGATACACACAAAAGAAAAAGCAATCCAAACACAACACTAAAGACAATCATCAAATCACAAGAGAAGACAACAAAAGAAGGGCAGAAAAAAGACCTAAAAAACCAAATCCTGAACAATTAACAAAATGGCAATAAGAACATATATATTGAGAATTACCTTAAATGTAAATGGATTAAATGCTCCAATCAAAAGATATAGGCTGGCTGAATGGATACAAAAGCAAGACCCACATATATGCTGTCTACAAGAGACCCACTTCACATCTAGGGGCACATACAGACTAAAAGTGAGGGGATGGAAAAATGTATTCCAGGGCTTCCCTGGTGGCGCAGTGGTTGAGAGTCTGCCTGCTGATGCAGGGGGTGCGGGTTCGTGCCCTGGTCGGGGAGGATCCCACGTGCCACGGAGCGGCTGGGCCTGTGAGCCATGGCCGCTGAGCCTGCGTGTCCGGAGCCTGTGCTCTGCAACAGGAGAGGCCACAACAGTGAGAGGCCCGCATACAGCAAAAAAAAAAAAAAAAAAAAAAATGTATTCCATGCAAATGGAAAACAAAAGAAAGATGGAGTAGCAACTACAAGAAAAAAAAACTGCAAAAAACATAAACACGTGGAGGCTAAACAATGTTACTAAAAAAACAAATGGATTACTGAATAAATCAAAGAGGAAATTTAAAAAATATCTAGAGACAAATAAAAATGAAAACACGATAATCCAAAACCTATAGGATGCAGGAAAAGTAGTTCTAAGAGGGAAGTTTATAGCAATACAATCTTACCTCAGGAAATAAGAAAAATGCATAAATCTCTTGCATTTCTATACATTAACAATGAAAGATCAGAAAGAGAAATTAAGGAAACAACCCCATTTACTATCTCAACAAAAAGAATAAGATACCTAGGAATAAACCTACCTAAGGAGGCAAAAGACCTATACTCTGAAAACTATAAGACCCTGAGGAAAGAAATCGAAGATGACACAAATGGATGCAAAGACATACCATGTTCGTGGATTGGAAGAATCAATATTGTCAAAAGAAGTATACTACCCAAGGCAATCTGCAGATTCAGTGCAATCCCTATCAAATTACCAATGGCATTTTCCACAGAACTAGAACAAAACATTTTTAAATTTGTATGGAAACACAAAAGACCCCTAATAGCCAAAGCAATCTTGAGAAAGGAAAATGGAGCTGGAAGAATCAGGCTCCCCAACTTCAGACTATACTACAAAGCTACAGTAATCAAAACAGTATGGTACTGGCACAAAAATAGAAATATAGATCAATGGAACAAGATACAAAGCCCAGAAATAAACCCAGGCACCTATGGTCATGTACTCTATGACAAGGGAGGCAAGAATATAAAATGGAGAAAAGACAGTCTCTTCAATAACTGGTGTTGAGAAAACTGGACAGTTACATGTAAAAGAATGAAATTAGAACACTCCCTAATACCGTACACAAAAACAAACTCAATATGGATTAAAGACCTAAATGTAAGATGCGATACTATAAAACTCTTAGAGGAAAACATAGGCAGAACAGTCTTTGACACAAATTACAGAAATATCTTTTTGGATCCACCCCCTAGAGTAATGAAAATAAAACCAAAAATAAACAAATGGGATCTAATTAAACTTAAAAGCTTTTGCACAGCAAAGGAAACCATGAACAAGACGAAAAGACAACCCTCAGAATGGGAGAAAATATTTGCAAATAAGGTGACTGATAAGGGATTAATTTCCAAAATATACAAACAGTTCATGCAGCTCAATATCAAAAAAAAATCCAATCAAAAATTGGGCAGAAGATCTAAATAGACATTTCTCCAAAGAAAACATACAGATGGCCAAAATGCACATGAAAAGGTGCTCAACGTCCCTAACTATTAGAGAAATGCAAATCAAAACTAAATGAGATATCACCTCACACCAGTCAGAATGGCTACCATCAAAAAGTCTACACATAATAAATGCTGGAGAGGGTGTGGAGAAAAGGGAACCCTCCTACGCTGTTGGTGGGAATGTAAATTGGTACAACCACTATGGAGAACAGTATGGAGGTTCCTAAAAAACTAAAAATAGAGCTACCATATGATCCAGCAATACCACTCCTGGGCATATATCCAGAGAAAACCTTAATTCGAAAAGATACATGCACTTCAATGTTCACTGCAGCACTATTTACAATAGCTGGGACATGGAAGCAACCTAAATGCCCATCAACAGACGAATGGATAAAGAAGATGTGGTCCATATATACAATGGAATATTACTCAGTCATCAAAAAGAATGAAATAATGCCATTTGCAGCAACATGGATGGACCTAGAGATTGTCATACTGAGTAAAGTAAGTCAGACAGAGAAAGACAAATATTATATGATATCCCTTATATGTGGAATCTAAAAAAATGATACAAATGAACTTATTTACAAAACAGAAAGAGACTCAGACATAGAAAACAAACTTATGGTGACCAAAGGGGAAAGGTGGGGGTGGGGGGAGGGATAAATTAGGAGTTTGGGATCAACAGATACACACGACTATATATAAAATAGATAAGCAACCAGGTTCTAATACATAGCACAGGGAACTCTACTCAATATTCTGTAATAACCTATATGGGAAAAGAATCTGAAAAAGAATGGATATATGTATATGTAAAACTGAATCACCTTCCTGTACACCTGACACTAATACACCATTGTAAATCAACTATTCTCCAATAAAAAATAAAAATTAAATTAAAAAATTTTAAAAACACAAAAAAGCAAAAAACAAGTACCATTATGGCAGGGTTTTAATTAATCTTTGAGTAGCTTTTCAGTCTGAATTGTACTTTTTCAAATATTGCTTGAAAATATACATACAGAGTAGGACTTTACATTTCATAATATTCAGAGAAGCTATTTAGAAAGTGCTATTGCTCCAAAATATGTTCCATAACTACACTCTTTCTCCATTGAAGTGCTATACTTACCTCCAGACTCAAAATCATGTCTCCATTCATCTGTGTATAATACACATTAAGTCCGTTAAAGTCCATTCATTTAATGGCTTAATATTTGCCTTCTCTTTTCACGCATTTTATTTTTGTGGTCTTAGGCTGTGTACTTTAAAATTTTTCATCTTCTGAATGTTAACCAACAAGTCAATAAAGAGTCCACACACTAGCATCAAGAAAAAAAAACTGCAAAGAAGTAGTATGCTAACATTTTTTTAATGCAAAATAAAAAGAGCAAAGAGTATATAGATATATATGTAATTGCCTGGATAGATAAAAAGATGATAGATAGATAAAGAGAGAGAGAGGGAGTCTGTGTGTGTGTATCTTCCTGGAAGAATACACACAAGAAACCGGGGAGTGGGAGGGGAGAGGATGCTGGATGATAAGAGTGGAAGGGAGGAAAAACATAAAGAAACTATTAAAAAAAACAAACAGAAGGCAGGAGACAAAGTTGAACAAACAGCACTCAATGCAATCTATTTCACTTGTCCCTTTTTAAATAGTACTACATTTTATCTTCTAGACAGATTTGTTTCAGGAGTCTCATCTAGAAAATCTGAAAAACATTGAAACCCAACAATTTGACCATAAACTAGGCTACGTAGACAGGAGTTGAGTTGTAGATAAGTCTGCCGGTCACTCTGCTAAGCACCTATTTTGTGCTTAAGATGGAAATGTCATACTCTCCCACTAGCAAAAGACAGTATATGACCAATGCTTCACCATTTCCACTTTCAGTCTGCTGACATATTTGAAAGATTATAAATTAGTGACTTAAAACACTAATATTCACAGCCATTCTCTTTAGTCATTTGTGAGGCTTGTCTTGAGAACTGGATTAACGGAACAAAGCCAAGGGCCACCATGTGCACTGAGAGGTGATGGGACGCCTCCTTCCCCAGGTGTCATCTTCTGAAATAAACTGGCTGAAGTTTGTAACCACCGAGTCGGGTGCTGAGCTGCCCTGGGACAGACAGGCCCGGGAGAGCCTTTGGGTCAGACCCGGCCACTGAGGCCTCTGGCCGGCGTGCTCTTCCCCTGTCCTGTTTCGCGCGTGGTGTGTGCACGTGCACACCTCTGGCCTCTCTGCCTGGGCCTTTATACACCCTGGGCAGTTGGCCAGGGGCCTTGGTTTTGTTTGCAGAGTTGCCTAATCAGATATTGGTGTTTAGAAACAAAGTCAGGCTCCTGGAGCCCAAACAAAGGAGAAACAGAGGCCCTCTGGCCTCTTCTGAGCCCCAGTGGTCACAAGAAACACCATGAGATGCTCCCCAAATTTCACCAAATAGACTTGAAGTAACCCCCCCTCAGGCTGACAGGGAGTCCTCAGTGGGGAAATTACGGGACCAGGCCAACCCACACTGGGCATCCAGCTATGAGAGAACTGGTCACTCTTGCCCAGGCTGGCCCGGGCAAACTGGGGACAGGCCGCCCAAGTCACCTTCACACCCTCCTCCTCCCGGGGCCATCTGCTCCCCTGGCAACAAGGAGCCCGTGGCCTTGTGTTCTTCTGTGACAGCGCTGCTTGCCTTCTCGACTGTTCCTCATCCCTCTCGCGTCCAGATGTGTGTTCCCACAGAGCCCCCAAATGAAACAGATTCAGGACCCCTGCAAACCGAGGTTGAATATCTGATAGCAATCTGCCCTTTGTCCACCAAGGAACTCCCCAGGCACCAAGGCCTTAACTCAGAGGTGTGAACCTTCATGGTAGCCCTTACGGTCACAGCTGGGGACACAGGAGGGTCTGGGGCAGGGAGCCTTCCCATGTGACTGTGTCCAAACTCTGGTACCCACCGCTGCCCCAGCTGGTTCAGCTCCATCCAGCGCAGGGAAGGGCATCCGTGCCCTTTGGTACCACCTCCGGCCACCCCCGCCATAGTCCAGCACAGCCTCCACCTTGAGGGGTTTGCGAGTGTCCTGACCTGTTCCGAAGGGAGATGTCCATGTGAGGAGTCAGGTGGGGTCACAGTCTTGGGTCCCCGCTGGTATCTCTCAGGCTATAGATAGGGAGCAGGTGATGTGTTTGCCAAGAAGGGTGACGGCCGCTCCTTAGCCCGGGTCAGGCACAGGCTCCATGAACCCGCTCTTCCCATCAAGTCCCAGGCCTGCAGTCACCGAGGGCCTAGGATCGGGGCGCTTCCAAAGCAGTTTCTTTGTATTTCTGTGTGACAGCCAACACCAGATTGTTCTCCCATCTACTTCTGCTCTGTCCCATGTGGCAGCTGCCAGCTACACCTGACTACTGAACTGTGCCTAGTCTGAACTGAGATGGTGAGTATACAACACACAGTGGACGTATTTTTTGGGGAGGTTGATATTATAACATTTATTAAAATAATGCTATGGGTTAATAGAAACAACAAGGAACCAAAGAATTGAAATGCAAGCTATGTAAAATCCCAACTAAAACCCCAAATTGTCTAATGTACTCATTCATTAGCTAGATAAAGCCCAAGAAAGACAAGACACCCAATATAATAACGTACTGTGAAACAACTGGCAAGTGTCAGTTCTCAAAATTGCATTTTGTATCCACTGAAGATGTAGTGCACAATAAGAATGCGAAATGTCACATTAATAATTGTGTCTAAAAATTCCGTACCACATGGAATCTTATTATTTCATCATGTAGATTCTAGTAATTTCAGGACTATATTAAAAAATGCAAGCCAACATAATATACAGTATGTCATAGTTAAGAGTTAATTGCTAATGAAAATGCAAGGAATAACTGTTTTTGTTAAAATATAGGGAAAGGAAGAGAATGTTACTCATTGTTAGAATGGAAAAGATGTAATAATTTTAATCAATGAAATTTTCTTTTGAATTCTTCATTACTTACTAGCTAAATAAATTTTCATCTGAGTATTTCTTAAAAATATTGTGTCTCCTGAATGATAATATTTTGGACACGGGTTAAATATATTACTAATTCAATATAATTAGTTTTGAATTTCTTTTTCCTTTTTCTAAAATGCAACTCCTAGAAGAGTTTACGTCTATGACTTGTCCTGTATTTCTATGGGATGGCGCTGGTCTACTTGGTAACACTAGGAGCTATGGATCTCAGCATTGCCCTCCTGTATGGTTCCAAGGCAGAGTTGCCAAAAGGGAAGGTGCATGTGATTTGGGAGGTGAAGGTGAGCCACAGCTCCTGTGCTTTCAAAGTTATTGTTAGGTTGAGGTGGTGAGAGGCAGACATGGGGAGCTGGTGGGTTATGGCAGCTCTCAGCCCTGATGGCCGGTCTTGCTGACCCACACTGACCCCCCAGGCCCTTGGCTGTAAACCCTCAGAGGGCAGCCACCAAGAGCCAAGAACCTTCCAAAGACGTCCACCCCAGGCCCCTCCTTAGTCCTACACCTCCTCCCACCCCTGTGTCGGGTCCGACTCCCAGCCCCTGAGCTGATTCCCAAATAACCCTCAAGGTTCTGCTTCCCTGATTGCTACCCATCCCTCCGGAGGCAGTGAGGCCTCCTAGTCTATTGGGAGTAAAAAAACCCAAAACACAAAACTGAGAACGTAAAACATCTTGACTAATGTATCAAAATGCAACTGGACACGTCTCAGAGGCAAGAGGCCTGCTCTGCCCAGGCCTCTAAGATCCCGTGTCCTCCCATTCCACCCACCCCTGGTCAGGCTCCGCCCCCCGCCTTTGCCGTCCCCCTTTCCACTGGCAACTCCTTTCCTGTCCACAAGCAGGCCCACCTCCCTGCTGTTTTTAAAGCACCTAAAAGGGAAAAAAACACCCTCACTCTTTCTCTCCTACAGACAAATTTTAATTCAAGATCTACGTTCACTGCTTCACCTCTGGATCCTGTTTCAACATCCACCACTCCCAGAACTGCTGGGTGCAGGTCACCTATGGCCTAGTTTCCAAATCCATTGGCTTCTTTACAGTCTTGCCCAACCTGACCTCCGAGCACAGATGGACACCATGGCCCAGTTTCTCCCTCTAGAACACTTGCTCTGCCATCTTCACCTCTTTACTGGCCTTCCGTGGCTCCTCCTTCTCTCCCAGTCTCTCCATCAGGTCTCCCCAGGATTCGGACCTTAATCCACGTCTCTCCTCACTTTACGCCCTCTCTGAGCACTGTCATTTACTCCGAGGTATATTTATTTATTTTTTAATTTATTTTTGGCTGCATTGGGTCTTTTTTGCTGCGCACAGGCTTTCTCTAGTTGCCGCGAGCGGGTGCTACTCTTTGTTGCGGTGCGCAGGCTTCTCACTGTGGCGGCTTCTCTTGTTGCAGAGCAGGGGCTCTAGACGTGTGGGCTTCAGTAGCTGTGGCATGCAGGCTCAGTAGTTGTGACGCACGGGCTTCATTGCTCCGCAGCATGTGGGATTTTCCTGGACCAGGGCTCGAACCCATGTCCCCTGCACTGGCAGGCAGATTCTTAACCACTGTGCCACCAGGGAAGTCCCACTCCAAGGTATATTTAAACTATCATTTCCAAAGGAATGACTCCCAAATCTCTATCTTTCCAACACTGCTCACTGGAGGTTCCATAGAGTCCCAAGTTCAATGTGTCCAAAATGAAACTCATCACCTGCCCATCCTCTTCCCAGTTTTCCATCTTCAAGTAGTGTAGTCAAGACCCTTCCTGTTACAAATGACTTACACAAGTAAATGAACCTTTGGACGGATTTAAGTAAAGCCCAGGGCCTCAAGTGATGTCATTAGGACTTGGTCTCTCTCCATTTTGCTTCACTCTGGGACAGGCCCTCCCCACACACTGGTTCCCGGCAGCTCCAGGCTCATAACTTCCATGTTCAAGTCCAGTGGAAAGACAGCATCTCTTCCTGGTAACTTCTGCCCAAGTTCCTGGATTCCCTCTGATTGGACCATGTATCCATTCTAGAACCAATCCTTGTATCCAGGGATAGGATTGCACTGCTTGGTAATTGGACTACATACAGTCCACAGAGAGCTGATTCTGGTCAGGCAATAATGGTCCTTCCACCTCCCAGCACATACACACAGTCAATGTACTCGGTGGATTCTTTTTTCTTGTTTTCTCTCCATTTCCTTAGTTTAACCTCTTCTTATCTTCTCTTGCCTGGACAATTTGAATAGTTCCCTAAGGAGAACTTCTCCCTCTGGTCACTTCTGTTCCATCCAACCTCCACACCACCAACATCCCTGTGGTTTTGTGTGTCAGTCATTTGTTCATGTCCTTGCTGAGTAGAAGTCCATCCTTTTTTATCCACTCACCTGTTGATGGACATTTGTTTCCAGGATTTGGCTATTATGATTAAACGTTTGTGTACAAGTCTTTGTGTGGACGTGTTTCCATTTCTCTTGAGTAGATACCTAGGAGTAGAACTGATGGGTCATATGGTGAGTGTACGTTTAACTCTGAGAAACTGCCAAGCTGTCTTCCAAACTAGTTTCACTATTTCACATTCCCACCAGCAATGTATGAGAATTCCATGTGCCCCCCATCCTTGCCAATACTTGCTATCACCATATTTTTAAATTTTAGTTATTCTACAGGTGTGTAGTGGTATTTTACTGTGGTTTTAATTTGCATTTCCTTGGGAGTGGGGTATTGCACATTTTTCACGTGCTTTTTGGCCTTCTGTCTATTTCTTTTGTGAAGTGTTTGTTGAGATGCTTGCTTATTTTCAATTGGGCTTCATGACTTATTGAATTAATTTGCTAAAAAGTTGTTAAGAAATTTTGTATCTATGTCCATGAGGGATATTGGTCTTCGGTTTTCTTATAAAAATTGTTTGTTTTTGCTATCAGAGTAATGCTAACCTCATAAAATGATTTGGAAAGTGCTTTCTCCCCTATTTTCTGAAAGGATTTGTATAGGATTGATATTAATTTTTCCTTAAATGTTTGATGGGATTCACAAGTAAAACCACCTAGGCCGGGAGTTTTCTTTGTGGGAAGGTTTTTAATTACAAATTTAGTTTCTTTAATAGATATAAGGCTATTCAGATTTTCTACTTCTTCTGTCAATTTTGGTAATATGTGCCTTTCAAAAAATGTGTCCCATTTTATCTGAGTTGTCAGATTTAAAAGCAAAAAGTTGTTCATAATATCTCCTTGTTATCCTTTAAATGTCTGTAGGATCTGTAATGATGTCCCATTTTTTTCACTGTGGACTATTTGGGGCAGGAGGTAGGCGGGATAAAAAGAGCCAGATTCTAATGTTCCACAGTAGGAAATCAGTAGATAACACCTCTGATGGGAAGAAATCAAGAATAGGTGGTAAAAACATGGTATTTAGAAAAAATGGAGGTAAATACAAGAAAAAACTGGAAAAGAGATGAAAGTAGTTGCCTCTGTGGACAGGATCAGGGTGGGGTGGGGCATGGTGAGGCAAAGGATGGAAACAGTTCATTCTAAACTAGTACCAAGTTCAAGTTCAGGGTTCTTTCATTCTAGATCTTGCCTATCATTTGCCTTTCTCTCCCCCAATTCAGGCTGGGCTGAAGATGTGCTCCTTGTTTCAATCCTTCAGTGAACTCCTCTTATTAGCATCATTAAGGGCCTTGGCTCAGTCTGGTTTCCCTGGTGGTCAGGCCCAATTCCTATCCTATTTGCAGAGATGGCAGACCTGGACATCCCCAAGGATCCTTACTTTGGGCCAGTGGTGTACCTGGTATACCTGGGATACAAATTTTGATTATGTTAGTTATAGGCCTATATAAAAATGTTTATTTAAATAATTGTCCAGTAACTTGTAGGTGAATTTTAATAAAATCAATATGTCTGCAAAAAGTACAATTTGAGCAACTAATAAATCATACGATTGATATCATGCTTGATTTTCTTTACGTTTCATTTGTGAACTAAAATTTGCACTTTCCAAACAAAAATATTACACTTCATAGTCTGCACTCTGTTGCACTGTTTAAAAATTTAACCACCAATAAAAACTGTAAGTGGGGGCTTCCCTGGTGGCACAGTGGTTGAGAGTCTGCCTGCCGATGCAGGGGGCACGAAGTCTGGGAAGATCCCACATGCCATGGAGCGGCTGGGTCTGTGAGCCGTGGCCGCTGAGCCTGCGCGTCTGGAGCCTGTGCTCCGCAACAGGAGAGGCCACAGCAGTGAGAGGCCCGCGTACCGCAAAAAAAAAAAAACTGTAAGTGGTTACACAGAATGACAGAATTGGAGCAATTCAAGTTTTGCTTCATGTTTATAATCACTGTCTATTATCATTTACTTCAAATAAATTATTTAAATGCAGGGATATGTAGGAACACAGGGGCTGGAAACGTGAACTGTGCCCCAAGTTGGCTTGAACGATTCCAAAACAGTAGAACTTCATCTCCAGATGAGGGTGTGAAGCTGAGTTTGTGTGTGTTGTGGGCCCACTGTATACCTGGGAGTTCTCAGAATTAATTTCCATGTAGAATACAATCTTTAATTAAAGGATAATTAATATAAATGTGCTAATTCGAAGCTTCCATATATATTATTAAAACTCAGCAGAACTTAGACCCACTGAAGATGTTTAAGTGGAGGAGAAGTTTATCACAGATCTTGTTTAGAATTGCCAAGTGCGTGATGATAAAAAGCAGACTGGCTTTTAGTCTTAATTTCCTGATTGTTTTTTAATTGTCTGCAGGCAGCCATGTAACCATTCCCCTTAGTATGTCACAGTCATGGGCCGACCATTCAATGGCCACTCTGTCACAGGGAAGGACACTCACTGTCTCTACTTGACCCGCCATCCACACTTTACCCTCTCACCTTAGCTTCTGCTTCCAGAATCCCAACAAACCTTTTCTTACAGGCGTTGTCCTCCACACTGTTGAATCCAGCACACATCTTACTGGGCTTTTCAGCATCATCCAAGCAGTTGACCATGTCCTCTTTCTGGAAACATTCTCTTCTACTTCTCCACCCATGTGTCCGTGCGCTCTTTCCCAGCCTCCTTTGCTGGCTCACACTCCTAGCCGCACCCATTAAATGTTGGCGTCCCCAGGGCCTGATCCAGCCCCTCTTCTCCTCTGCTGTTCCACTCTCACTAGAATTGAATCGACTCCCATCACACCAAACACTGCTCACAGGCAAGCCACTCTCACGTTCTAAACTGCCTACTTCCCATCTCTGCTCAACAGGTCACTGACAAAGCAAATATGACCATAACCTAAGACATTAATTTATTCATTTGACCTTCCACAAATATATAACTGTCAGTAAATGGACACCAGCCATAAACATCCAGCTTTTTTAAAAAAATTAATTAATTTATTTTTATTTTTGCCTGCATTGGGTCTTTGTTGCTGTGCGTGGGCTTTCTCTAGCTGAAGCGAGCGGCGGCTACTCTTCGTTGCGGTGAGGGGGCTTCTCTTGTTGCGGAGCACGGGCTCTAGGCTCGGGGGCTTCAGTAGTTGTGGCACGCGGCCTCAGTAGTTGTGGCTCGCAGGCTCTAGAGCGCAGGCTCAGTAGTTGTGGCACATGGGCTTAGTTGCTCCGTGGCATGTGGGATGTTCCCGGACCCGTGTCCCCTGCACTGGCAGGCGGATTCTTAACCACTGCGCCACCAGGGAAGTCCAAACATCCAGCTCTTCCTCCAATATTCTCCCATCTCGGTAACCACATCACTGGTCACCAGGTTACCTAAGCTGGAAACCCAGGAATGGCCCTTGATACCTCATTCCCTCTCATCCTCGGCATTAAATCAATCCCTGTCTCATCTATTCTTCCTCGAAAACACATCCCAAGTCTCTGTACCTCTTTCCCTCTCCACCGCCCGCTCCTGGTCTAAGCCACGATCGTTTCTTACCTGGACCACTACAGCGGCCTTGCTCCCTTCACGTGTCATACTCATTCTCCATTTTGCAGCCAGGGATGTATGTTTGGAGATGTCAATCTTGCGTGACATCCTCTGCTTAAAACCCTTCCCCCATGTGGTGTACAGAGCCCGACGTGACCCGGCCCGTCTCTCCAGCCTCATCGCACTGCGCGCTGCAGCCAGTCTGGGGACCCCGGTCCTCCACGGGCCGAGCAGCTCCTCACACCCAGGATGTCCCATGTGCACTGCTCTCTCCTCTTTGCCTCGCTCGCTCTTCTCAGCCCTTCTGGGCTCAGACTACCCACCTCCTCCCCAGTGAAGCGTTCCCTGCCCCGCCCTGAGGTCCACTAGCCCAGGGAGGACAGTGAGAGTGTCACCCTACCCATTGCCTATCCCTGGCACCCAGTCCTGAGACTGGCCCCCAGGTAGATACTCACAGCAAGGGCTGGCAGTGCCTCCCTGTTGTGGGAGGGACAGAGGCTTAGTGACTGGCATCAGAATGACCTGTGTTGTCTGGGAACACACCTCGGGATGGGTGGTCTCTGTGGACAAACCATTCAACAGAATGGAGTGCTGCCTTTCTGCAGGCTTGGCCCAACTTCCCAGAAGTCCCCGTGTACCCCTGAAGTGAAGCACCTCCGGGAAACATGACCCAAAGGCCGGGCTTTTCCCCCTGAAGCTGCCCTGGGAGTCATGTCAGCACCTCCCCTGCTTCCCTCTTCTCCCCACACCACCCCCCGCGGGGCTCACTCACCCAGGGTTTCCAAGGATCAAATTGGCCTAGATCCACACACTTCCTCCGAGGCAAAATGTACCCATGACTTTTTTGGGCTTTTGAGTTAGACCAGAATAAGCATGAGGTGTGAAGGTTTATTACCCCCTGAGAACTGTTTACACCAGGCGTGTTGCTTGGTAAAGACCGTGGGGGGCACATGTCCGGGCTCATCTGAGAGCATGAAGTGGGTGGGCACAGGGCCGGAGGCTCGGCAGGGCCATTGTTCCAGCATCAATTCCTTCTAAAGTCCCAGCTGGATTACTTGGAGGCAGCTTAATTAAGGCTGCTGTGTTTGCTTCTTTCTCCTTTCTTCTCACTTTAAGTACTTACTGCTGTTCCAGCGGAATACAGAGAACTTGCTTCTCTGGCCACTCAGAAGATGTAGGTCAGAGCTCTCTTACCAAAAAATAAGTAAAATCATACAGGATTTGATTAATATAGTCCATAAACTTCTGAAAGTATGTACGTGTCTGTCTGTCCATCCATCCATCCCTCCCTCCCTCTATCCTACCCACCTACCTACCTACTTACCTATCTTTCTTTACATGCCTCAGAGAATATACTTTTGTTTCATATGCTCATGGAACATTTATAAAAATTGATCAAGTAATTGGACAAAAAAAACACAACAGGTTTTTTATGATTATTTTCTTTTTTTTTTTTTTTTTTTTTTTTTTTTTTTTTCTTTTTTTTTTTGCTGTACATGGGCCTCTCACTGTCGTGGCCTCTCCCGTTGCAGAGCACAGGCTCTGGACGCGCAGGCTCAATGGCCATGGCTCACGGGCCCAGCTGCTCCGCGGCATGTGGAATCTTCCCGGACCGGGGCACGAACCCGTGTCCCCTGCATTGGCAGGCGGACTCTCAACCACTGCGCCACCAGGGAAGCCCCTTAGGTTTTTTTTAAATGTAGAAAATTTCAGGTTACATTTGCTGATTATAATCTAATAAAATTCAAAATAGCTAATTTAAGGAGGATACATTTTTTTTAATATTTAGAAATTACAAACATATTCCTAGGTAGCTCTAAGATGAAAGAAGAAATCAAAAGTAAATTAAAAACTACACAGAAAGCAATTAAAGAACACTTAATACCAAAATCTATGTGATAAAGCTGTATTTAGAAAAAAATGTATAACCCTAAAATGTCATCATAATTCAAGAAGATACGTGGGCTTCCCTGGTGGCGCAGTGGTTGGGAGTCCGCCTGCCGATTCAGGGGACGCGGGTTCGTGCCCCGGTCCGGGAAGATCCCACATGCCGCGGAGCGGCTGGGCCCGTGAGCCATGGCCGCTGAGCCTGCGCGTCCGGAGCCTGTGCTCCGCAACGGGAGAGGCCACAACAGTGAGAGGCCCGCGAACCGCCAAAAAAAAAAAAAAAAAAAAAAAAAAAAAGATACGTGAAAAAAAAAAAAACCTCAACTAAACACCTGTCTTAGAAAGCAAGAAAATAACAGTAAAGATAAATCAAAACAAGCCAGGTAGGAGAAACAAAAGATTAAAGGTACAATCAATAGAATAATAAAAACAAAGTAGCAAAAAGAAACCAATCCCAAACTGGTTCTCTGCAAAGAACAGTAACTTCCTCAAAAACTTAGTTATGAAAAAAAAAAGTAAAAATATGCAAGATTAAGAATGAGAAAGGAGAAATAACCAGATATAGGAAGTATTAAAATAATCTTTAGAGAATACATACAAATGTATGGCAACAAATTTAAAAAACCTAAAGAGAACTGGATGATTTTTGAAAAACCAAATATGCTACCAAAATTGACCTATGAAGCAGCGGGAAACTTGAATACTCCAATTAGCAGAAGGCATGGGGGTGGGAATTGGGGGTGGCGGGTGATGATTAAAAGGAACCTTTGAAAAAGATTCTGGAACCTGATGGATTTGAGGCCTACTTTCATCTAACTTTTAAAAACTAGAACTAGAAACTCCAAGTCTTAAGTCTTGCAAGCCACAGAAAATGGTGGAGAGTTCTCCTATGCATTTTATGAAGGCAGCGTAATTTTAATTCTAAAATCTGAAGAGACTGTGAAATGAGAAAATTATAGATAGACCCCCTCTCACTATAAAGATGAAAAGACTCAAAATACTAGCCAAAAGAACCAGGAAATGTATCAAAAGAATAACAGATGAACACATTATGACCAAATGGGGCTTATTCCAGGGACTAAGGGTGGTGTGATACCAGGAAATCTGTCAATATAATGTATTCCATTTTAAAAAAATTAAAGGAGAAGAAACAATACGGTCATAACAATAGATGCTGAAAGGGTTTTGCTGTCATTCAACAGCCATTCCTAACCTAGATTCCTACAAACAAAATGAAAAGATGGTCAGACTCACTGCTGGTAATTCACTAAAGCAAGAATGAAATGGGACTTGTCCCTATTAGACTGGTTGACATTTCTGGCGGGGGCACAGAGAGAGGGCACTCAGGTGGGCCGCAGCCCTCCACATCCCCACCAGCGTTTCTGGAAAGTGATCTTGTGTGTATCCTTGGGGACAATCGGCTGCTGGGAATCTACTGCACAGAAATAAAACTAGTGCATAAGCACGTAAGTAGGAGGGTGTCTACTGTAGCGCTGGTGTTAGGGGGCGGGGTGGTGGTGGCGTGAGAATCAAGTGAACGCCCTTCAATACAGGAATCGTTGAGTCCACACAGGACAGTCACACCATCAGCTGTGCTGCATTTAAGGGGACAGAGCTACACCGACCTGAAGGTAACACTGAGGAGGTGCAGAAAAGTATACGATTCCAACGTTATGAAAACGAACGTTGGGAACGACATATGACTACGTCTGTGTTCTATGTCTGTATATAATCACACGAACATAGTGAGAACACAGGCCATCCACGAGTTCAATGGTTTTGAGGTGGAGTTGGGAGGGATAGGGGGCCGAAGCAATAGCTGCCCTCATAGGCTGTAACATAGATATGAAATTCTATTTTTGCTTCGCATTTGTATGCAAAAATTTTAAATCTGACGTTTGAAAGTTTCAACAGGATTATTCCTGTTGAATAATCAAACAGGAATAAAAGGCAAAGTGCCCTCCTTCCTTTGGTGTCCACAATTGCTTCAGGCACCTCCCAGCCAGAGAGACGCAGCTTGGACCAGCACCTACTCCTCAGGACCCGGTCTCCATCGTGACCTGGTGTCCGAGGTCGGGGGAGGAGTGCCGTGCGCCCTTTCTGTGCCTGGCGTCCTGGGACAGCTTGTCTTCAGATGCCGGCCCCCTGCTCCGGGAGCCCCTGCAATATTCTAGCTGTGCTCTCGTTTGGGGGAGTGAGCCTCCCCTCCCCTCCCCGACGGTGGACGGGGTATTTGAATGAGGGGGAGCGGTTCCCTGATGAAATCCGATTCTTAGCCTATTCCACGCTGAACCCTGCAGCTGAATGTGGCTGGAGAAAAACACCACCAGGCTGCCTGGTCTCACTTTAAATTCCTGATCACCGACCTCAAATGGGCCCGTGTGTTGCCCGGCAAACATCCCGTACCTCCCTGGTCTGTTCACTTTCCCTTTATCCTAAATGACCGTTTCTACCTCTCCCTTCTCTCCAAATCTCCATCGCCTCCTGCCCCGTCCTTCCTCTCTGCTAACCTCCCTGGGAAAACAGAAGAAAGCAAATGAGCATCTCCAGTAGTTTCGACCTCATCTGCCCACGTCCCCGGCCAGCCAGGCTCCCTTCTCCCCGATATCATCGCCCCTCGTCTCTGGAAGCACCAGCCGTCTCTCGCCACTTACGGCCGGATTACTCCAGAGAGCTGTCCATATTCACTTTCTCCAATCTCTCTTCATTTTTTTCTTGAATCTATGTATCCGGCCTTCACCCTCCCCACTCCACTGAAACCACCCTTAGGAAGGCCCCCCGTGACCTCAATGCTGTAAATCCAGCGTTCACTGCTGGTCCTCATCCTACTTCGTCAGCAGCCTTTGACAGTTAATCTCCCTCCTCTGTGGACCTTCCTGGACCCCACGCCCTCCTGGTCTCACTCCCGACTCTGGAAGGCGCTGCTCTGTCTCCTTTGCTGCTCCTCTCCACCTGCCCTGAACTCTTAAACTTCAGGGACCCCCAGGACTCAGATCTCGGACCTCTTTTCTTTGCTGCCCTCCCCACACTGCCGCACTCCTTTGAGGATTTCGTATTTCATCCGGGCTCCACTTGTCCCTTGCATGATGACTCCCAATCTTATGCCTTTGGCCTGGACTCATCCCTGGAACTCCAGGGCCCGGCTGCCCTCTTGACCTGTCCAGTAATATCGAGTAGGCACCTTGAACTTAACCAATCCTGCTCCTCCTGAAGTCCCCTCCTCAGAAACGACAACTTCCATCCTGCCAGGGCCTGGACCAGTAACCTCAGAGCGGTGAGGTGAGCGCAGCCAACACAAAGCCTGGCCCTGGCTGACGGGAAGGGCTGCCAACTCTGGGAAGCTAAGCAAGGCCCAAGGTGCAGGGCTGGCCTCGGAACGCGCTTGCCCGGAGCGAGGGAGAGGCTGCGTGTGACTGCACGTGTTGTAATACGTTTGGCATTTGTCGTTGGCGAGGGTTCTACAATCTATGGGACAGCAAGAAACCAGAAGGAAACAACATGTTTGGAAGTCAACAGAGCATTTTATTCCACAGGAAGAAAAATAACGACTCTGATATGAGAAACAGATTCAAGAGTCTCAACAGATTGGTGAGCGTAAGAGTGTTCACACGGTGGAGACCCAGAAACTTTATTTTCAGAATATTATCGAGCAGCTACTATGGTATGTTGAGGCACAGATGATGCTTAAAAACAAAGTGGCCCAGGAGCCTTCCAAACCCCGAGGTGCGTCTCCACCACGGTGAGGCACTCGGGCCACTAAGAGGCCATGTTTCTGTTTCCCAGTCGGCGGCGAGCAGGCCCAGGTGTGGGAAGCACAGAACAGCCAGCCTTTCTGGTGGGTGAGGAAAGCAGCTGTGGCCAGGCGGTGATGCGGCCGGCTGTGCTGGGTCAGGGCATCAAGGGGGCTTTGCTTTCTGCTTGCCCAATGTCTCCTGATTCAATTTACTTTACTTTCCTCGGAGAGGAACTGGGTTCTTGAGGCACCAAGAAAATCAGCAGAAATGATCATAAGGAAGCCTCAGACATCGCTGGCTAAACACCAGTTTAAAAGCCAGAGCCAGGGCCTGCTTCCTCCAAAGCTTTGGATTTTTTCCTGGCAAACCAGGACACTATGTCCAAAGCCCCTGAAACCTTATCATCACCAGGCCTGGCACAAGGGCCGCGAGGGCGGGGGGAGCCTGAGAAGCTCCTAGCTGGCACCCACCCCCCAACCCCGCCCCATTTGGTCTTTGGATCCCAGTTTAACATCTGCCTCTTCCAAGGCGCAAACGTCAGGGGGGAGTTGTGCAGTAGGGAGATGAGCAACTATTGTATCTTGAGGGCTGATGAAATTTAGAAAGGAGCCGGGAGGAGGGCATCTCAGCACCCCTCTGGAGTCTCCTGGAAGCACCATTCCACAGCGCAGCCCTCAACCAACTTCCCGTGGGCAGAGCTGCGGAGAACACCGGTTGCCGCTGGGCCCAAAGTCAGGCTTCCTTAGTAATACCAAGCTCCTCAATCCAACAGAACTCCCAAGTGACTTCATTCCAGAAAGTGACAGAAGGCTCACTGACACAAACCATCAACCCTCTGACAGTCTCATCGTTAAGAGGTCATGGTCTCAGGCAGTGCGTTCCTGATGACAAAAACCACAAGCCAAACTTGTGGGGTGCAGGGTGGGAGGCTGGTGAGGAAGGCAAGAAGCCTGCAGGGAGCCGCACCTGGCGCACGGCTGTGGCCCAGCAGAACCAACCAACCGACGGACCAAAAACCCACCCCGACCCTTCAAAAGCTGGGCTTCAATTCTGCAGTCCATGAACCCAGAGTTCAGTGAAGACATATACAAATCCTGGACTTCAAGACGAGCCCTGAAAACACTATTTTGCCAAAGCACTAAGCACTTGGGTTAAAGCTCTTAGAAAACACACACACACACACACACACACACACACACACACACACACACACCCCACTCCCACCCCCCCGAGTGGGGAGGGAAAGGCAGATTAGCTTCATTTGTGTTTTGGAAGGATCTGGGTCATGAGTTATAAACACCAAAACCTTCCACGCATCCACTGATCCGATGGGTCCTCTTAGATCTCAGCTACATGTGACATGGTTGTAGAGACTGACTAGATTTATTAAAATAAAAATTTAAAAAATCACAAAGCTAGTCATTCATTCTAGGCCTCCCCTCTCGCTACCTTGGTTATTCCCTACAGAAAAGAGAAACCACAGAAACAAGACCCAGGAAGGAGAGGACACTCGGTCTAGGCCTTGCCACCAGTTTGAATTTAAAACCAAGGGCAAGTGGTATTTTGGCCAAATCTTGGCCCCAAACTTACAAGAACAGCTTTTTAGCACTCAGATTTCATTCCCTTTTCTAAGACTCTCTCCTTCTCCCTTCTCACCCCAGGGCTGCCGTCACTGCGTCCCCAGGGCTGCGGGGCTGGGTGGCTGCCTGTAGCTTTATTAAGGAGAACAGAGTCCCAGGACCTCCTGCTGCTGCTGCTCAGGAGAGGGAACACTCTCGCTGTGGGTTTTTGATAAATTTGTGGATTTTTGATCTGTTAAACAGTCCTATGGGATTTTTTTTTCCCTTCTAAGTTATCAGAGCCTACCATTGTTTCAAACTGGCCTCTGATAATAACCCAAGCAAACCTTACAATGCTGGCGTGTGTGTGTGCGTGGTAACAGAACACACCTCAAAGTTTTACCTCAAAGTCTGGCAAGACTAGTCAGGAGAGAGCCAGTGAGACAGGCAGATAAAAAATAATTTGTGACACTCTAAGAACTGCCTTTAAACTGGGGTAGAAATAAATAAAAGATGTGTCCGAGTCACTCCCCTAGGCCTCATCAAGGGCTGGCTCTGGGTCTAGACACTTCGGTGCGCGGCTCCAGCCGGGACGAGCACAGGTTTCAAACGCGTCGCCCTTGGAGCGCCGGCCCCCTCACCTCAGCCCACCTAACCGTGAATATTCTAGTTTCCCAAACTAAGGCATAACATTCTGCAGCTTCCAAGAATCCCTCTTCACGGACAGTACCCTGAATGAGACGTGTAGAATTAGTGCAATAGAAGATCCGATATAATTTTATATTACTTTACAGTTAACAAACCTTTACACACATCACAGGCCCTGTTCAGAAATGCTCCTATGTATTTACAAACACACAGTTGTACATATATACACGTTAACAAAATACAGGGCAATCTAAAAATTAGATTGATCTCAGTTACACTTTTGCTTTGTTTTAAACGTTATTCAACCAATGCCTCTTAAAAATCACCTCCCCATAATCTAAAAGAACCCCCTGCCCCACAAATTAATATGCTTCCATTTGTAACCCCGCTCACCAGTATTTACTCTCCCTCTTGATAGCATCCCCCAAACCTTATTCTGGTTTCCTCTAATGTAAGCCAAGCCCACGGGCCTCTCTCCTCCTGATTGGTCTGGGGTCTACGTCTGGGAGTGTCCTTCCAGCAGCTGGGGTTTCTCAGGAGTCCAGCTCCAACTGCTCTTGGTTTTCATTGAGTCTTAACATAAGTTGCTGTTCATAGTAAAGGCTCTTTGCATAGTTTATTTCTTGTGATAACTTGATAGCAAGGACCTCTGATTTCACGTGGACCTGAAGGAAAGGACAGAATGAGTGACCTGCCCCCAAGGTGGGAAAAAGCCAAACAGAGTCACAGGACACGGGCCACTGAAATCCACCCTGGCAGCAGCTCCCAGCCTGACTGCGGCTCAGAACAGCATGGGTGTAGTTTAAAGAGACAGATTCCCAGGGCCCTACTCCTAGTTATGCCCATTCGAGGTCTGGGGTGGATCTCTGGAATCTGTATCTTTAACTTATTCCCCAGGTGACTGTGCAGTCGACCCATAATCCCCTGACATTTGGGACTGCCTGTAACTGAGAACTGAGTTTCAGCTCTGAGGTGTGAGGATCAGCTGAAGTGAGACTAACAAAGACTTGGGATTCAAATCTAAAGTCTGGTGATGGTCAAAGCACACAAATGCCCTCGAGGCCTTTCTTATCAAGAAAGCTCACTTGCCTTGAAAGGGCGAGAAAGTGCAGCTGGGCAAAGCTCCCCACCTCCGAAAGGAACTTGTGGAAATACTCAGGCTTTTGGGTGTTAACTTAATTAATCTACCGGCCCTAACCTAAGCCAATGACCCCAGGGGAGCCTGCACAAGCCAAACCAAACCCAAGCGCATTCCTGAGCAGGGAGAAGGTCAAGGGAGAGAGGCCCAAAAAGGCTGGTTGCTGTTTCTCATCTGTGGAAACACTGAGATAAGCAGGGCCATTTTGAATGGCACGTCATTCTCGAATGCAGGCTTGAAAATCCTAGCATTCCAGGTGAAAAATGAGCAGGGCTAACACCTGGTTTCATGAAAAGATCCCACGTTAGAATATGGCTGGCGGTGGGGTCCCTCGTACGTGCTTCTGCCGAGCCAACAACAGCCCCTCCGAGCGGAGGCAGCAGAGTGGTCCAGGCTGCCAGCCCTGGAGCTGCACATGGGTTTGAACCCCAGCTCCCTCTGGTGTTGGCCGGATAACCTTGAGCAAGTCACCTGTCTTCACCAAGCCTCCTTACCAGTCAAGTGGGGACAACAGCAGTACAACATTAAATAATCTATAAGTACTTAGAATCCAGCCTGACACACAGTAAGCCCTTAAGCTGGTTATTAACAGGAACGGTGTTATTGAAAAGTCCTGCCATAACAATATCCTGTACCTTTTGGAGGTCAAGTGTAAAGTTTATTTACAGATATTCATTGAGCTTTTACCGTGGGTAGGGGCCTATGCTAGATATTGCTTCCTTGTGCAGAAAAAAAAGTTAATTTCCAATTATTCTAGAGGTGAAGCAATGAAGAAGCCAATGTGTGCTCTAACGCCTTCTTAGATTCAATGCGCCGAAGAGTCCCATTTTAGGAATAAAACACCCCCGTGCACCATGTCAGCTGGTCCTCACGGCTGATTAGAGGCGGTAATCCTGCCCGTACTGTAAGGGTGGGAAACCGCGGCACAAGGGTTGAGCCACCCGCCCTCCGGTGGAGCTGGGAGAGCGGCATCGTCCCACCCCCCACACACTGAGAGCCTTCTGCCTGTGGGACTAAGAAGCAGGACCCCCGGGGACTCACAACAGCCCAGCCCAAGCCTCACACGTGGCCAACACCTTCCCGTTGAGAAGCATCAGCAGGGCAGCGGCCGGCTGAGGAGCCAGGGCAGGCGTGCACTCACCATCGGCTTCTGGTGGGAGGGGCCGGGGATGGACACGCCACTGCTCGTGGTCACGGCCTTCCTGGTCACCTGCACATACACCTTCCCGTGGTCTTTGGAGACGAGGCAGTGGTAGAGATCGTCGTACTTGACTTCCAGGAAAATGGCCTCCCGGTCTAGGTAGTCTCCGCTTTTCAGGAAGTAGACGGCCTTGGAAGAGATGAGCACGCAGTAGCTGTCGATGTTCTCCACAGCTATGAAGCTGCAGAGAAAGAGGCGGAGTGAGAAGGGCACGCAGAGCTTCGCCAGCTGCTCCTCGAGGCTGAGGCTGTAGGAGGGGGGGCCCGAGGCTCTGACCTTGAAGCCAGGCTCCCTCCCTCACGACACCTTGGGCAGGTGGCTCACCCACTCTGAGCCTCCATCTCCTTGTGTGTAAATCAGGAATAAAAAAAGTGACACTGGCCTCTCAGGGCTGCTGTGAGGCCAATGTGCAAAGCACAGAGCCCTTACACAGGGGGGCTCGATAATATGACCAAGTGTATCAACGGGAGAAACAATTTTATGGCCTTTTTATAGCCTAAGGCTTAGAGAAAACTGTAGCAGTGCTTTGTTGGGCAGAAGAGAAGAAGGAAATACAGTGCTTTGAAATGCTGACCGAAGCAGCAGCTGAGAAGGTTCACAGGGAAGGCGGGGTGGGGGAGGGGCAGCCACAGGGCTGGAAGTCGTGGGCAGGGGTGGTGGTGATGGACGCGGGGAAAGCGGATGGGTCACCAACCTAGGCGCCGCGAGAGGACGGCACGCCTTCTCCAGGTGCGCACCTATGTCCACTTGCTTTTTGTCACAGTTCTAGTAAGAGGTCACCTGGTCTCAGCTCAGCACCTCCAGGGACAGGGGACGCACTGGTGAGACCACCACCGCGTTCTCAGAACTCAACTGTTAGAGAGTGCTTTTTTAGGTAAAGCTGGAATCTTGATTTCCATAAACTCTCAGTCATCACTTCTAGGGGCTTCAGGGCCACTCAGAAAAAAAACTCTTCTTCCCTGGAGCCCCAGATTTAAAGTGGAAATTTATGCACGTCAAAGCTCTCAGCTCGGCTACTGAATGAAGAGCAGTGACCCTTGGAAACTGCCGTGACAGCTCTCCCAGGCCTGGCTGCCTCCGTCGCATCTTGTGACAGCTTTCCACAATGGGGCGGCCACGTCGGGGGACAGCGCAGGGGAGCGGGTGACAGCAGGAATACTAAGAGCTGACGACAGGCTGGCTGTCAGGCCCCGGCCCCCTGGGACGTGATGTCCGGAGAGGAATTGCCACACCGCAGTTGCCTGGAGCCGCGGCTCCCCTGGAACAGCTCAGGGACCGGGTCCCAGGATGGCTTTGTTCCACGGTCAGCAGTCGCCAAACTCTGCTGGGATGGAGCAGGCCTGCCTGCTGCTGGACAAGCCGGTCCTCTCTCAGTCCCAAGCTGGCGCCAGGGTCCCTGCTCACCTCTGGGCTTAGAGAGCCCCTCATTCTGAACACGCCTTGTCTCTCAGCCCAAGGATTCACGAGTTCTCTCTGAAGCTTTCCGAGAAACACGCCCACCCTGCGCCCACTTCTGAAGGCTTCCTCGCTTACCGTCAAGAGCACTGCCAAGCAACTACTTGTTCTCATTTTGTTTCCCAGACAGGTATTTGACTCTCTGACTAAGCTGATGTAAGAGTGGGGTCCACACCCCACGCCCCCCGTGTCTCCCTGGGCACCCACCACTGAGTCGGCCACCTCCTCAGTACTCAGTGAAAATATGCCTGGTTCCAGCTGCCATTTTAATTACAGCCTCACATGACAAAAATTGGGGTTTATTGTTCTATTCTAACTGGTTGGCAATGCCAAGAATGTAGACTTGTAAAGTCTCAATGCCAAAATTAGAAATACCCAGCCGCTTTTGGTGTTCAGGCCACTTAGCACGGAATTTCCCATATCCCGGGCTCTGACAGTATCCAGGGGGCAGCAGTATCATTTAAAGAAACCAACAGAAATCTAAAATAGCTGGTCCAGGGGAAGAAAAGGTGACAGAAAGAGACAGAGAGACAGAGAGAGATGAAAAAAGCTTCCTGACAAAGAGAGGAAGGATCACAGGACCAGCTAGAACTTGCCGGGAAGCTAGCTTAAAAACTGAAAATGGCCTAGGACTTCTGAGCACAGGGGGGCCAGGCACATGGCGACCGAGGCTGTAATGGGCTCTCAAAGGAGATCCCCGAAGTTGGCCACCACAATTAGGGTGAGAGCAGCACGTGCATTAAAAATCCAATAGCGATTGTTACCTTTCCTCTGGTCCAGCACAAGATGGGGTACTTCTATCCCATCACCCGTGCCTCCACTCTCACCCTGTTTAGTACCCGCTGTCTGACATTTACGCACAGCCTCTATAAGGGCCAAGGCCTTTCCATCTGGGCAGCTGCTCTTACACCCGGGCCGACTGGCTGACACTATTAATTAGTGCCCTTTCCAAACTGGACTTCTTTAAAACAGACTCCCTTCCAAGAGGCCACAGACAGTGCAAAGTCCTCCATCAGGCCAGAACAACTTCTGTTCTGGGTGGAAGGAAGGAGGAAGGGTGGCTCTGAGCTGGGATGCTCTAGTGAAAGCTGCTCTGCACAGTGGTGGAAGCGCAGGCCGAGCGGGCAGGGAGACCCACCAGGCTGGGCCAGCTGCTGTCTCTGCGGCTCAGTTTCTTCATCTGATAGAGATCATGCTACCTGCCGTCACAAAGTCAGTAAATCCATGGGCAAAAAATTCATGGCCGGGCCTCCCTGGTGGCGCAGGGGTTAAGAATCCGCCTGCCAATGCAGGGGACACGGATTCGAGCCCTGGTCTGGGAAGGTCCCACATGCCGCGGAGCAACTAAGCCCGTGCGCCACAACTACTGAGCCTGCGCTCTAGAGCCCACGAGCCACAACTACTGAAGCCCACGTGCCACAACTACTGAAGCCTGCGCGCCACAACTACTGAGTCTGCACTCTAGAGCCGGTGAGCCACAACTACTGAAGCCCATGTGCCACAACTACTGAAGCCCGTGCACCACAACTACTGAGCCTGCGCTCTAGAGCCCGCGAGCCACAACTACTGAAGCCCACGTGCCACAACTACTGAAGCCCTCGCGCCTAGAGCCCGAGCTCCGCAACGAGAGAGCCCACCACGATGAGAAGCCCGCACACCGCAACGAAGAGTACCCCCCCTCACCGCAACTAGAGAAAGCCCACGCACAGCAACGAAGACCCAACACAGCCAAAAATAAATAATAAATAAATTAATTAAAAAATAAAAAAGGAATTCACGTCCATTACAGAAACGTGAGGGGAGAGGAGCAGTCTGTAAATGTGCACAGATCTCTGGTCTGTGAGCCCAGGGGCCCTATTCGTACCCTGAAGCTAATACAGACGGTAATTTTTGGACATTTACATGAAATGTTCTAGTCTTTTCAAATCAAAAGCAGCCAAGGGTCTAAGTGAAAGGAGGGGAAAGGGAGACAGCGGGGCCTCAGCTGGAGTGCCAAGGTCCCAGACCACGGTCTGAGCAAGAACCCAGACACTGACTTAGCCAACAGCGTCTCTCTCTCCATTTTCCCCCTGATGCTCCCCTGGAACTCCCACAACCAGTGACCAAGACTTTGGGTTTCATCATTACAGCATACATTTTTTAAAAAACAAAATCTGGAAACCACAACAAAGAATAATTAAAACTGAGCTCCAGATTACGGGTCCCCTCCTGTAATGGAGACCAGCCCCACACCTGTCACTGAGGGAGAGGAACCAAAACCAAGGGGGCAAGAGAAGCCGAACCAATGAGTGCACTCAGCGCTTCTCTGCCCATCTTCCCCCGCCTCTGTCCCTTTGTCGTCAAAGCCCGGTGTCCCCCTCCCTGCCTGGCCGTCCCCTGCAAAGGTCTGTGCTCCACAGCCTTTCATTTGCGTCACTTGAGAGGCTCAGGGTTTCGTCCAGAGTGGCAGCAGCTATGGCCTCACACGAGCTGAGTCTAGACACGGATATCTCCACTCTTCATCCCCGTAGCCGCCTCGCTTCATGCAGGGCTGCTCTTGGCTCATGAATGAGTGACCACTGCAAACCCCCGTGGGATGACATGGGGAGGAAAGCCATGTGGTCTCAGGTCGATCCTGAGTGTGTCCTTCTACCCTCTGACCTATTATTAATTCGGAGGAAGAATGAAAAAATGTGGCCAGAGACACCAGCCTCTGGATATGCTTCAAATACGAAGAACGAGAGAAGCTGCCCGGTGCTCTGTAGACACCGCGAATGATTCTATAAAAAAACAGGCAGGGACTCCCCTGGTGGCGCAGTGGCTCAGAATCCGCCTGCCAATGCAGGGGACACGGGTTCGAGCCCTGGTCCGGGAAGGTCCCACATGTCGTGGAGCAACTAAGCCCGTGAGCCACAACTGGTGAGCCTGCGCTCTGGAGCCCACGTGCCACAAAACAAAAAACAAAAAACAGGATTTTTAGACATTGGTTAAAAGTTTCACTTATAACTCTCCTTTAAGGAGAGAGAGAGGACATTCTGACCTTGGGATCAACTTCAGAAAGTTTCTTCTGAGAGAAAGGAAAGCTGTGGCACGTGGCTTACACCATTCTCCAAGATGACAGGTTCTAACAGTGGGTGAACCTGGCAAGGTTCAATGCCGCAGAAGTAGCACCCACTACGACAAACAATATCTCAAACCATGATACCACAGGGTATTCTCATCAACACCAATGGCATTACCAACAATAGCTTCAACCCTCTCGCTCTGTGGCAGGTAGAAATGTTGCCTCCAAGCCCCACGGCTGCTGTGCCATTGGAACCAGCCAATCTTAGGTGCCAACTGGCTCTGTCACCAGCCACATGGTTTGGCTCAGAGTTTCTTGCCGTAACGTGTAGAGCGAGGGTCATCATATCTCCTCTTAGGGCCACTGTGATGCTTAGAACTGATCTACATGCCCAACTAATGGTGGCTATTGTTCTTTCTTTCTTTTGTTGAGAACAGATGCTAAGTTATCCTAATCCTGTGGGGAAGGTCCCCTTGCAAGTCTACTACAGATCCTTGCTTCAGCAGGTTGGAAAAATGAGTGACCCTCTAAGAGACCACAAGGAAACAGGCTCAGGACCAATTATTGCTCCTTAGGGAGAGAGAAATCTGCCAATTGTTTCAATTACCCTTTTCAATTGATTTCTTTCTTTTTCTCCCGCTCTTTTTTTTTTACTTTATTAACTCTATTTATATATGTTTATTTTCCTCACTTTGTAGGCATTTCAAAACCAGAAGAGTTCAGAGCTGTCTTACTCCAGGAGTGCTCCTAGAACAGGCTCCTGCCCCGCACGTGTCACTCCCCAAGTCCAGGTGTGACCCCACACCTGTGTTTGAGCCTGGGGTCTTGCAGAGCATCTCGGCACACACGTCCCACGGGTCCTCACACTCAGCACGGCCTCTCGAATCCTCTCCTCCTCCAGCACCACCCCTCGCAGTTGATGGCATCTCCATCCAACCGACCAGGCAAGCAGCCCTCGAGTCCCTCTCAGCCCCACCCCTCGCTCAGCTTCTAAACCTGGTCAGTCTACTGACTGTACTGACGCCTGCCTCCCTGTCCCCTCTCCCCCTCTTCTCAGCCAGTCTGCGCTCACCTGGATCACTCCCAGGGCCTCCTAAGTGCTTTCCTGCCCCCAGTCTCTCCAACTCTGATCCCTTTCTCTGTTGCTGTCAAGGTTACATATTTAATGTCATTTTGAGTGAGATCCTCTTCAAAATCTCACCACTGCCTACAGGAAGCCGTTACAGCTCTCAGAATCTGTATGGACACCAAGGGGGGAAGGGGGAATTTTTAAAAAAAGCTCTCAGAACCTGGCCTTGTAACCCACCTTTCCAGCTTTCCAACCTCCGCTCCTTCCCTCCCACACATGTGCTGCCACCACACCCAGCTAACTGGAGTCCCCCCAGAAATGCCGCTAACTCTCCTGCCTCTGAGCCTTTGCCCAGCACTCTTCTCTGCATACATGCCTGTCTCTCTTCTCGGCCCATTTCTCCTTGTGCTGCAGGACCAGATCAACTGCCAACAGCCTTCCCTGGCTTTCTAGGCACAAATTAATAACTTGCCCTTGTGGTCCCATAACACATAGCCCATACTTTTATTTTAAAAGCAATCACATATTTATAAATAGTTGGTAATACTGTCTGCTTCTCCTGCTAGACTGTGAACTTGTCCTGGGACATAGTAGGATTCAATAAATTCGTGTGTTATGTAGTCTCAGAAAATAACAATGAATTTACGTTGTAGGGTCCAATGGAATTTGCCAGTGCACAACTTTGGATGTTGCATGTATTTTACCCAGTGGTAAAGATAAAGAATTCTCTCAGAAGTCTTGATTTAACTTGTTAAAGATTTAGCAAGCCACTAACTTTCCCTTCCTTCCTTCCTTCCTTCCTCCCTCCCTCCCTCCATCCATCCCTTTCTTTCTATTGAAGTATAGTCGATTTACAACATTGTGTTAGTTTCAGGTGTATAGCAAAGACAAGCCATTAACTTTTATCAGAGTAGCTGGATAATCCACCAAATTAAAGTTTTAATTTAGTGGCATATCAAAGAATATCCAATTTCCTAAGTGTCAAAGGTTATTGGTAGATTATTTCCTGGTTTAGAAAACGGAAGCCAATGAATTCTATCCCACTTCTCAAAAGGTCTGATCTTTTGTTTTTGTTTTGAGACTGCATATATTACTATAAGGTTTTTATTTACAATTATATGCTATTAGAATCAACACTATAACGTGTGCTCAAAATAAAAAATTCTGATTTCTATCTCTATCTGCAATTTCTCAAGAAGGATAGACAGGATACAAAATATATAAACAGTATGTTTACAAAGGGGGCAAGAAAGGAGAATTTTTTTTTTTTTTTTTGCGGTACGCAGGCCTCTCACTGCTGCGGCCTCTCCCGTTGCGGAGCACAGGCTCCGGACGCGCAGGCTCAGTGGCCATGGCTCACGGGCCCAGCCGCTCTACAGCATGTAGGGATCTTCCCGGACCGGGGCACGAACCCGTGTCCCCTGCATTGGCAGGCGGACTCTCAACCACTGAGCCACAAGGGAAGCCCAAGAAAGGAGAATTTTACTCTTGGTTTTCTTTCTTTCTGTACTCTTTGAATTTGCTAACTATGTACATGAGTTTATTTCATCAAAAAGAGAAAAGACTAACCTGGCTGGTGGGTTTATAGGCTATTTTGGTTTACTTTTTATACTTTTTTTTTTTGTATTAAAAAAAGATCTCAATAAAGAAAAAGGAGAAAAAAGAAGAGGAGGAACACACTCAAACAGATGGAAATGAGCACACAACCCAAACGGACCAGGGAGCTGCCTGGCTCGGCTGAGATCAAGTGACCCGGGGATCCAGTGACAGCCTCCAAGACACTGACTAGACTCAAGTGGCCTCCTATGGGTGACTTTCAAGTGTCCCCAGAAGGCAAGCACCACCTTCAGAGTCTTGCACAGGAACCACTTCCCAGGTCCTGCTGCCCCTGAAGGGTTCTTAGTTGCTGCTGTTCATTCCTTTTCCTTTCATCTGTAAATATACCAGCATATTTCTCTAAAGGATAAGGACTCTTTTTGTTAGCACAGTCACAACACTAAAAAATAATGAATAATAATAATTTAAAATGTCAGACGTTTAGAAAGGCTCCTAATTTCCAATTAGAACAGGAGCTCTTAATATTCAGGGATCATGGACCCCCACTTCGGCATTCTGGGGAGGCCCATAATCCCCTTCTAAGGATGCTAATTTTAAATGCATAAAATAAAATGCTTAGGATTACAAAGGAAGTCAATTATATTTAAATATATCTATCGAAATATTAAAATTGGGATAGAGAACTGAAAGCTTCTTTTTTAAAGCATAAAATAATATCTAAAAAAAATCTCACAAATACTATTTCCTAAAACTACATTTTAAAAATATAATCTAATTGTCAAATAACCTCCAGAAAACAGTATGTCTGGGCAGCTACTTAGGTCATGTGCATTGCTTGTAAGCACTTTTTTGGAAAAGGTAAAGAGCCACCCTAGTGGTTACATTGCTAGTATGTAACTTGGTCTGTGATGGTGTATTGGAAATAAAATAGGTACTCCTTTCTTTCTTTTCTTTCCTTCTTTCTTTTTTTTTTTTTAATGAGAATGAGGTTTCTGTCTACAGACTAGACACTAGTTACAGAGAAAAATTAATTTAATAAATAGAACAAATTTCACTTTAACATCATCTTAACCCAGGATCTGATTTCAGAACCAAACTTAAGAAAAATGGAAAGTAATGGCAATTTTGTAACATAACAGAGGAACATTTGATTCATTCGAAACTGAAGCCTTTTCAGTTGGCCAGACCTTAAATCATATGTCAGCAACTATCTTTTTAATACTAATTAATTAAATAAAATAAAAAATTAAATGAAACTTGATCTGGGAGAACAAAGTTGAAGTAACCATGGCACTGTGGACTTCGCGGGGTTTTCACTACATCAGGAAGTAATTACACAATATTTTCCAGAAGTGAAACAGTGAGTCTAACTGGAAAAAAATGTGGAAACATTTAGTTAGAACAGTAGGGCAAGGTATTAAAGAGCCTTTTAAGGGGTTAACTCTGAAGGAAAATATGCAAATAATTGGGTCTTTAAACATGTTTTTAATTACGACTCCAGGATAAAAGTCAGGTATTCTATGGCACTCCTGTGCTTCTCCTGAAAACGCCTTTCTTGCAGAGGGATGCCTCCAACATTCACGTCACCGTGAAGACCCAGCCTGACAACCGAGGATACTTCAGAGGAACATTTGCCAGGTCCCCGATGACTTCTTCCCTGTACACTGAGGAAGGCTACGGTCATGTGGCTTCTTCAACATTCACTGGCAAGATTTAACCCACAAACTTGGGTAGAGACACATGGTTTTCATCTTAAGAGTCAAAAGTCATTCACGCCAACATCTTTTCCTAGTTCTTATTAATTTTAAGAGTTTCATGAAATCTGTTTTACTGACTTCATTTTGATTTCGGTTTTCAGCTTTCCATGGCTCTGTTTTCAATGCATGTGTCTCACTGGGAGCAAGCCTATGTTAGCTGTAGTACACAATTTCTCCCTGTGTTCTTGGCATATGTCATCCTATTGAAAATGAATTCGCAAGGACCAAGGTTTGACTTGAAAATGAATTTCACAAGGTTTCACTTGAATAAGGGTGAGTGGGAAAGAAAATTAGAAGCACAATGTACAATAACTCTCCAACTATCATTCATTCAACAAATATTTGTTGAGTGCCTAGTATGTGCCAGGCACTGTTCCATGTACTAAGGATTCTTCAATGAACGGAACAGACAAAAACTGCGGCCCTCATGGAGCTGCCATTCTAGTAGACTCTGCACCATGTCCCGCTACACCTGAGGAATGACTCTCTGAGCCTCCGATCCAAAGGCCAAAAGTTACATTAGCAAAGTGGTATATAGGGCAGCCATGGCACCAAATCCTCACCGAAGGCAGGCAGGAATATAAAGCCCTCCCTGGAGTCAAACACTGGGGATTCTGGTTATTGGAGTGATGGCCAGAGCTGAGGCTAGACTAAAAGAGCAGACAGATGTATGCTATGGACAGAATTATGTCCCCACCTATTTGGAGCAAGGAAGTAATGAAGGTTAAATGAGGTCATAAGGCTGGGGCCCTGATTCTATAGGAGACACCAGAGATCTTGCTCACCCTTTCTCTGCCATGTGAGGACACAGCCAGAAGGTGGCCATCTGCAAGCCGGGAAGAGAGCCTGCACCAGGAACCAACTCAGCCAGCACCTTGATCTTGGACTTCCCAGCCTCAGACTATGAGAAATAATTTTTTGTTGTCTTAAGTCACTCAGTCAACGGTACTTTTTTATGGCAGCCTGAGCTGACTACGATAATGTAATACACCTCCATCACCGAGAGACTTTCCAATAACACTGCAGGGAGCCTGAGTTACAGAAAACATATCTAGGAAGACGCCATCCCATGCAGCAAGCAACAAATGAATTCTGGGTTTGACTTTTGATATCCCTGTTCAAATACTGCTACAAAACTATGAGATGAGGTTAGCTTAACAGCATTTCTAACAATGACACTGAAGGCTCTCCTGAGAGCTAACCTCTACTTCAGATATCCTCCACCAACCAAAAAACATTCATGGTCCTCTGAACCCTCCCTAGCTTGCTTTATCTTAAGAGAGATAAATAAGCATTAAGAGAAATTAAACGAGTATTTTGCTACTTATCAGGCAGAACTAATTGCTTTCTCTGGACTGTGTTTCTAACACCTAGTTAGGTTACAGAGCATTTTACGCTAAAAGAGTCTCTGCAGAATATCCTAAAATAGTGATATACTGAATTCTACCACATCAACTAGGAAAAACTTCACTAACTGAAAATATAACAAGATCCTAAGTATATAAGGCTCCACATTCAAAGAATAACAAAACAACCTTAAGAACACTGCATTTCCAAAATTTTCAGCTACCAGTTGTTTGTTGTTTATCTGTTTTGTTTTACTAGCATTCTGCAGCAAACAACAAAACACCAAAGTTTAGGAAAGTTTTACGGGGCAAAAAACCTTTAGATTGAGAACGTTTTATCTTCTCTTTTTGAACTAATTAGAAAGAGATTGCCAACGTTAAGGTCCCGCTATGGAACTCAGTTTGAGAACCATTGTTATATCTGAATCTATAAAACATCTGGGCCAAGGAATCTTGTTGACCAGTTCCAAGGCCTAAGAGTCACGGTGATACTCAGATCGGATAGAAACTTCTCAGACTCAAAGCCAGAAAAGACAACGTGGTGAACCAGAAGGGCTGGTGTCCCACGGCTCCAACTTACAATTCGTCTTGTATGTTGTCTGTTAGCTTGAAGAGCTGCTCCTGCCCTTCGGCCTGGCTCTCAGAATAGCGGGGAAGCAGGCCCTGGGGCCCTGTGCAGCACCGCGGTTTCCGTACCCTCTGTGCTTGGGTCCTAGGTGGGGAAATGGACAAAAAGCAAAGAGGTTAAGTGTGAAACGTCAAAATGATTTCCCTTCCTTCCTCGTCTCAGATAAAAACACCACTTAATGCAGGACATACTCTAAATCTGGTGACCGGAATTAAACTACATTTAGTACCCCCCGTGAATGCACTAGAAGAAAGTGGTTAAAGACTCCAATTTTGAACAAGAACCTCACCGCTGCCATTTTCTAGCTATGTGATCATGGACAAGTCAGTTAACTTCTTCAACCCTCAGTTCCAGTTCTCTCTGTAAAATAGGATGATGACACCCGCCTCACAGGGCTGCCGTGAAGATCAAACAAAATCATGCCCATCAAGTCCATGTTTGACAGAATGCAGGCTATCTACCAACAGTGGCTCTTGTTTTGGTTATTATTACTGGACTTCCACTTGGTCACACTCTATTTTTCTAGGAATCTCTTCAGGAGAGGCACCTCTGGACTTGTAAAGGGTCAGGAAGAAGAGAGGCTTTGGGCATGAGTCAGAACACACCAAGCTTCTCAGCTTCTTCTAGGATGAACTCAGCTGCCTGGGTGTAGGGTGAGGGACACAGTGATCACAGGAGGGAGAAGAAAGGCTCCATGGACTGGTCCCAGGCCACAGTCTGGGATTCTGCAGCGGCTCTCACTCATGGCCCTCAGCTGTCCGTTGCCCAAAAGGAATCTGCTTTGCTATGGCTTTCAGGGTAGGCTGATGTTGTCTTTTTCCACAAACCATATACAGGGTAATTGATAAGTACTTTTTGGTGTTTTCCTAGAAACAGGAGTCCATATTTGTTTTGGAAAGGCTGTGCATATTTCAGATGACTGATAAGAGTGTGCCTGGTCTGTCCTCGGCCTTGTACTTGGTGTACTTTTCATTATTTGTTCCTGGATTCCATTGAAGCAAAACACCCCTCTCTAGACATATCTACAAGCGAGGCCTAGGCTTACACACTGAATCAGCACTCCAGGATCGTGTGCTAACAGCAGTGGAAAGACTTACTTGCAAGGGCAGAGAAGTGCCTGGTGGGTGAATCAGGGTAAAGATATGGACAGAAACAGTCAGCGGGTTAGCTGCAAACCTGGGAGGACGCAAAGCCCTCCTGGGCCCATGTCAACACTCCGCCTAACAGGCCACGCTGCCTCAAGTCCCTGACCTGGGTAATGTTTGACATGGGCTGGAAAACCAGACATCCAGTGATAATGTTTTAAAAGCTCAGTAATAAGGATGCCCCAAGTGCTACTAATTGCGTTCTCCAAGTGAGACTAAAAAGAAGTTTCGACCATCTGCACCAAGGGAATGGGTAAACAACCCAATTTTATTGATATGATATTAATATATTCACATATTCCTGCTGTGCACAGTCTCAATTCCTTCTTCAGGACTGAGGCCCACTGCTGGCTATTTAGATCCCAACTACTGGTTGAAAATACGGAGGGCAGTGTAGGGAGCCGCTCACAGAGTTCACCCGTCATAGGGAAGCTTGACAACTGCTGGTGTAAGGATGCTGGAAAACACTGTGAGTGAGAGGAACCCAGGGGAAGGAGCGTGGTGTACTTTTCCAGGTAGCTGAGTCCTGTTCTTATCTCCTTGCCCAGCGAAACAGCGATTGTCATTTCAAACACTGTCCAGGACAGGCTAAGAAAGTATCTTTTCCCCAAGGCACCCCTGAAGCTCCTGAAAGAGGTTCGGGCACTGTGGCAGAAGCCCAAAGGCCCCAGGAAGATGTGACAGGCCTGCTCCTCGTCTTTCAATGTAATGTTTCATCCTGACTCCCTGATCTACTGGGAGGTCCGGAGGCTCGGCTTCCACATGTACCCCACATCTCGCTATTTCTCCATCTCTCTCATAACTGACAAGTGATCTCTGGATTTGTAACGGATTGTTACTATAGTCTTATAACTTATTCTTTCTGTTTCCACTCCTGTCCATTCTCCTCACAGGAACGAGAATGACCCTTTCAAAAACAAGTCAGATTCGGTCATGTGCTCAAAACACATTTGCTTCACATCCCACTTAGATAAAATACTTGCTTATCTGCCTCCCCAACTGGCTGCAAACTATCTTCCCATTTCCAAGGTCCTCCATCCGTGATCAACCACACACCAAGGGAAGGTTGGATCTAGAGTTCAGATCCTGCTGCTTGGAGGAGGTCATGCGGCATTCAAGGCTCACTGTTCACAGATACAGGAGAGCGAGCGAGCTCAACTTTGCTGTGGGAGGAAACGAAGCCTCTCTTGTGGTCTTATAAATGTAGGGAATACTTCTAGAAGGGGTGATTTAGACATACTCTCACTAGAAACAGAGCTGGATTAAAGGAATTCTTCCCGTAATCCCCTGCTTCCTTATCATTGTTGGAATCCGAAAAACTATTCTTTCTTCTCCAAAACTTAACTGAAATGTTCAATTCTGAGGTCCAAGTTGAGAGGCTGGGGAGTGTGTGGGTTAAAACCATTTGTATGTGAACAAATTTAGTCCCAAACCTAAGCCAGCAGAAAGTTTAAAGTGATATTCTTCAGTGCGGGCCACTGTGTGATGGGACTGTTTTCTTCATGTATTGACGATCGCCCTGAAAATTCAAGTAACCCTCTGAAACCAGTGTGGCTGTACGTGGTGGTAACCCTCAATTTGTTCACTCTGGGATTCAGTTAATACAATGTTGGTATCTGAAAAACAGCTGTTAAGTGACTGTTCTTAAGTCACTTTCATGTATGTTCCAGTGAGCCTATGAGCATTTGGAAGGAAAGGACTCGATTCATTTTTGTTGTAAACTGGACTTTAGGACTAGATGCATCATTATCCTCCGTTTAGGGCCCACTATCATCACTGGCCTTTTATCTGTTTTAAATGATATAATAAACATCTTTGAAACCACTATCCCTAGCACGAAAACCCCATTGTCTGACCATAACTCGAATCTTGTCTGTGTGGTCCTCTGCTGCCCCTCCCCCTCCCTGTCCCTCCTTCTTCCTCGTCTATCTGAGACAGCCACTACTCTGAATCTTGTACTTATCGTTCCTTTACTTTTCCTCTGCACGTAGTCTTATCACATTTCAAAGTATGTTCTGGTATAGTAGTCCTGTTACGTTCTCTGGTTTTCATTGTTTTGGGCTTCTGAAAAAGGACGGCACTGCCTTTTTATGTTTTGGGACTTACTTCTTCCTCCTTGAAGTCATATTGCTAAGATTCAATCATTCTTTTGTGTGCAGCTACAATTCACTAATTGTACCGGCTCGTAATTATTCCACTGTATGAACACACCATCATTCACCCAGCTTCCTGTTGATGGCACATGGATCATTTCCACGTTTTGCTCTTACAAACAATGCTGCTATGTACATTCCTGTACCTGTCTCCTGGAGACCCTGGGCAAGAGTTTCTTTGGGTATATATCTAGGAGGTGTTTGCTGGACACACACACAGGGCATGAATGTTCACCTAACAAGATAACTCAAGTTGTTTTCAGAGAGGCTGAACCAGTTTACACACCCACCAACAATGTACTTCAGAGAACCTGGTAAACTATATACCTTCCAACACTTGGTACTGTCCAGTACACAGCCACTGGCCATGCGTAGCTACTAACACTTGAAATGTGGCCAGTGTGACTAAGGAACTGAATTTAAAATTTTTCTTTCTTTCTTTTTTTTTTTTTTTTTTGCGGTACGCGGGCCTCTCACTGTTGTGGCCTCTCCCGTTGCGGAGCACAGGCTCCGGACGCGCAGGCTCAGCAGCCATGGCTCAAGGGCCTAGCCGCTCCGTGGCATGTGGGATCTTCCTGGACCGGGGTACGAACCCGTGTCCCCTGCATCGGAAGGTGGACCCTCAACCACTGCGCCACCAGGGAAGCCCTAAAATTTTTCATTTAAATTAACTCAAATTAAATTGTGTATTAGATAGCACTGATCTAGCCCCTTAAATTTTTGCTGCTTGAATGGGTATAAAATAGCATTTTTTTTTTTTGCGGTACGCGGGCCTCTCACTGTTGTGGCCTCTCCCGTTGCGGAGCACAGGCTCCGGACGCGCAGGCTCAGCGGCCATGGCTCACTGGCGCAGCCGCTCCGCGGCATGTGGGATCTTCCCGGACCGGGGCACGAACCCGTGTCCCCTGCATCGGCAGGCGGACTCTCAACCACTGCGCCACCAGGGAAGCCCTAAAATAGCATTTTGTCTTCTCATGCCCACCTTCCCCTTTCAACCTACAGCATAATGGAGTCCATTAAAAAAGTGGCGCAGACGTGGAGCCCGCACACAGGCACCAGAGCAGAAAGATCAGCTTCTATGCTACTCCTGCCTGTCACTGCTGGACCGTCCTCAGACTATCCTCTGGCTTCCTCTGGTTGCCTTGCTCCTTCTCTCACGATCACCTTCACTGTCAAGATCTGCTGCCTCTTGGGCAGGGTCTTGGGACCACCATCCCGGGGATAACGCATCATTAAACAAGAGGTGGCGAAACTCCACCCACTCACCTCTCATTAGCTGACAGCGTCTCTCACTAACACTCAACACAAAAGAGAGTTTACAGCCGAGTCTGCTTAGTGCATATGCAGCAACCGTGCCTCCACAAACCTTTGTTTAGCCGAAGGGCTGTGGTGCACTTAATTGCTGCCAGCTGGGGGTCTGTCGGCCATTTTAAGCCCTCAGCTGCTGCGGTTTAGAAATTTCACAGTGTATAGAAAGAAGCAGGCCTTCCAGTCAACCAGCTAATCCAAAATGTCAGCACCAAACGAACTTGGGCTTTGAACTCCATGAAAATGTCAGGGAGTTGGCTGTACAGCATGGACGACTCTCCCCCCGGGGAAGGGGCTGCTGATACAGTGGCTGATACACTGCAGATACCCACCTAGTGGGAGAGATCAATACCGAGCAAGTTTGCATCTGGCCACTGCTATCTGACATACGCTGGAGCCAAAGCCAAAGATCAGAGTAATGGAAACAATCCCTGCCATTTTCTTGAAGCAACAGTAAATCCAAACAAGGTGACACAGGGAGATCTAACCAATTCCATTCTCTTGGTTGATCCTGCCTTTCAGCCTGAGGGTCAACAGTTGGCCAGCTATTATTTGTTCTTTGCTTCCATAATGAGTAACTATGTCATAGTTCTATTAGTTGAAGACAGATGTTGTACACACATACACATACCCCTGTACAGCTTGAGTTAAGATATTAGTTGGTTGAGGAATCTGTCATGGCCAATGTCTATCAACCAAGTTCAAAAATAATCAGTAAATGAGGAGACAGTGTGTGTGTCAAACATGTGACTTCCTAGCTTAACAGAATGTTTATTCAACTGATGAATGCCATCCTCCTTAGGGGCTGTGTGTACTCACCCCAACAAAGTGATGGATTGTTCTTGCATTTACTTTACGTGTGTCCGAGACTTTTGTTTTAATTAAATATTTAACCTGTATATACTGTGCTGGACGGGGCACAAATAATTAAGCTGAGAAGGTCAACCCAGACTATCTCTTCAAATACTACCTGTTGATGAATGACAACTACAAGACACAGCAAGCCCCCTACAAGCCCCCTACCTTCAAGTTGCGAACTTTCAAAGATGCGAACATGCGTTCCATCAGCATCAGGCGTGAGTGACATGGCAGCTCGCCCTCCGTCGCCTGTTGCTGACGATCCTTCAGCTCTACCATCTCCCACCTCCTCTCCCTCCTCCAGTCAGTGACTCCTCTTGCCTGTTCACTCGATGCCAGCCCCTGTATGCCAGCTGTTGTACCGTACTACTGTACTTTTCAAGGTACTGTACTGTAAGACTGAAAATGTTTTATTTTTTGTGTTTCTTTTTAATGTATGATTGTGTGCAAAGTATTATAAACCTATTACAGTACCGTACTATATAGCCAATTGTGTTAGTTGGGTACCTAGGCTAATTTCGTTGGACTTAAGAACAAATTGGGCTTACGAACGTGCTCTCAAAGCGGAATTCGTTCGTATGTAGGGGACTTACTGTACCGGAATTCTTGATGGAATGGTTCAGTCAAACATTTGTCAGCTCTCTAAAAGGAACTCAACAGTCTCTTGAAACAGCACTCTCTGCACTGGAGTGTATGAATTGGTTAAAGCTTCCTCTGATACCCACTGCGTCGCACTGTCTGGACGATCACCAGGCCTGCCATGCCATGGGTGACATCTGACCTCTGACCTGGAGCCCTCTCCTCACGACTGCATCCACTTCCAAAGACTAAGTGGAAAAGCACTTCCTCTCCACTAACATATTTTACTCCTTTCAGTGCAAACTGTAATCAGAGAAGACTACTAGAGGTTGGAAACCTCTGAAGTCAGGCTCAGTTCACAGGAGAAACTCTTCCCCATAGTTGCGTGACAAACAGGATGCCACTTCCTAGAACCTGCTCAGAGGTAGTATTCCACCCATAGGAATTCTAGACAGAATGCCACTTTCTAGAACCTGCTCAGAGGTAGTACTCCACCCATAGGAATTCTAGACAGAATGCCACTTTCTAGAACCTGCTCAGAGGTAGTATTCCACCCACAGGTTTAGTGATAACCCCTGAGCTGCGGCTGCGTTAAATCTTGAACCAAGAAAATTGGACCAAATATCCAACGACAATTTGGATTTTGAACACATGAAAAAAAAAAAAAAGGTTGGGGGCTTCCCTGGTGGCTCAGTGGTTGAGAGTCCGCCTGCCGATGCAGGGGACATGGGTTCGTGCCCCAGTCTGGGAAGATCCCACATGTCGCGGAGCAGCTGGGCCCGTGAGCCATGGCTGCTGAGCCTGTGCTCCGCAACGGGAGAGGCCACAACAGTGAGAGGCCCGCGTACCACAAAAAAAAAGAAAAAGAAAAAAAAAAGTTTGGGCAGAAAGCAACCCTCTGTCAGTAGAGGTAAATGAATTACTAACTGAGCCTTGGGACTGGCCTCTGCCTGCCTCTGCCCCCACGCCCACCCCATTTAATGAACTCTTCTTCCTGAGCACAGGCCGCGCTAGGCCTTTAGGAAGACAGAGATGAATGGAGTTTCCAGGGAGCTTCCTGGAGTCTAATGGAGGAGAAACAGAAACACAATTATAATGCGGCAGGGGAGCCCTAGGATAGAGGGAGTGTAATACGACGGCTGGGTTTGAATCCCACTTCCACCATTTACAAACTGTGACCTACGGCCAGTTGTGTAACCTCCTGGAGCCTTGGTTTCCTCATCTATAAAATGGGGATTCTAATGGGGTTGCTGTGAGGAGTCAGTATGTGTACAGCGCTTATAACAGTGCCTGGTACGTAATATGCGCTCGATAAAATGCTACTGATCATGATGACGACAACAGTGATGATGGATCTGCAGAGGATGCCATGGGTGCCCGAGAGGGGCCCTAACTTAGCTTAGCCTCGGTGGCTGAAACCACCAAGATGGGCTAGGATCCAACATCCAATCTTTCCCTCTTAGTTTTCTTATTGGGGAAACTGCTTCACACTGAAATAGTCCCCTTTCCCTTCCGCTTCCTCGTCAACATTCTACTTACCTCTCCCCAGGGTTCTGAAGTCGTGCGTGTAACAACACATAAAACCCCATATTGTATTGTTGCAACTGAAAATGTGGGAAAGATGTTGATCCATGAAACGGTTAGAAATTATATTATTATTGCTGTTAAGTTTTTAGTGATTTGACATCCTGCAGTGGGGAGGACATTTCCTGGGCTGGGCTTTCTCCACAGTGGGATTCACACCTGACTTGTTTATAGGGGTCAAGGCTTCCTATAACCTAACACATGTTTGGGGGACCCCATGACGTTGCAACTGTGACAGCTCGCAGGACTAATGCCAACAGATATGCCTACTGGGATTTAAACTCTAAGAACAAGACTAATTCAGAGCTTTTTTTTCCTAGTCAACTAACTGCCTCAGGGGTGAGACTACCTGCTCATGAAGCTGGGGGGAGGGGTAAGGCAGACTCGCTTCATAACGAATTCCAATCAAGTGGATAATATCATACTGAGATTATAGTCTGAGAGCCTTGGATTTCCTAAAACAATTAACTTTTGCATGCATTCTGGATTTGCTTTGCTTTTTCAAAAAGTAGTTGACAACTTATAAGGTGGTTTGCAACTTTCAACATCACTACAAAACCAAGGCATTTAAAAACGCAAGCTTCATTTATGTTCTAAGCACAACATTCTGATTCACAGTATGGTGCTTTATAGGAATCTCTCAGACCATGGTCAGTTTCCCTACTAACCTGTCACCTCTAATGCCAATCCTAAGATGTTTCACATGGGCCAAAATACACAGTTCCTGGTAAACTTATTTTGTAGCTATTAAGTGCAAATGCTAATGCTAACAAGTTGATTAAATTAAACAAACCGTATTATTTTCAGATTGATTTCTAGCAAAAATTACATAATCTCTTTCTTTACATGATCTACCTTCTCCCAAAAGTTGACCCCCTTTAAGAGAGGGATGAAATTTAGAAGCATGGTGGTGTAGGGAAGAACACAAATCTTTGGAAAAAGACAAACAAACTTGAATTCCTGTCCAGTCACTTATTAGCTGAGGGATCCTGAGGAAGTTACTGGATTTCTCTCAGCCTCAGTTTCCTTATCAATAAATGGGAATACAATACTTACTTGGTTAATAATGTTGAGATAATATATGAAAAGTGCACAGCACAGTGCCTGGCACATAGTAGGTACTCATAAAAGTTTCCTCCCTCTCCCCTACCCTTATTCTGAATTACTGAGTGTCAAGTCAATTTAAAATACCAAAACACATTAACTTTTAAAACTCAGATTTAAATTTTTTAGCCTGACAGCACACTATGGGAAACATGGTTTACTGGATATGTAAGGATAATTCATAAGGGGTACATCAAATGTTTGGTTATATAGGTGTTTTCTACAGGAACTACTGCCTAAGTGTTTCCTCACCTGACTTACTCCATTCATGTCTCATCTGCTTAAAGAACTTTTTAAAAGAGCTAAGAGCTAATCAATCTAGCAGCTCAACAAACTTTACCAAATGTCAAATTTTTAGAATTGGAATGAACAGAGTTTTAGAATATTGCCATTAATAAAAGCCATCATAACAGAGGTTTTTGGGGATAGAACACTGTCTCTCAATGAAGTCTGCAAGATCACCTGAATACATCCAACCCCTGAAAATGGAATGGCCCTGACTGAGTGGGGGGGCGGGCGGTGTGGGCTGTGTCCTTAGCATCCCCCCAGCCCCGGGCCTCCACACTCTGTTGTGTGAAGGGCCTCCCTCCCTCGTGACCAAAGCCAAGCAGGTCTGGGTGCTGCAGCTCTCTGAGGACCTACTTTGTGATTTGTGTGCTTTTTCAAAACCACCTATTCATTCAGGCCGGAAGCTTTATACAACCGTTTACTATCTAACAGAGTACTGGTGGAGGTGAGGTGGAAAAGGAGAAAGAGGGCACTAGAGAAGATGCTTCAAAAACGGACGAGGAGGGACTTCCCTGGTGGTCCAGTGGGTAAGACTCCGCGCTCCCATTACAGGGGGCCCGGGTTCCACCCCTGGTTAGGGAAATAGATCCCACATGCATGCCGCAACTAAGAGTTTTTTTTTTTTTTTTTTGTGGTACGCGGGCCCCTCACTGTTGTGGCCTCTCCCGTTGCGGAGCACAGGCTCCGGACGCGCAGGCTCAGCGGCCATGGCTCACGGGCCCAGCCGCTCCGCGGCATGTGGGATCTTCCCGGACTGGGGCACGAACCCGTGTCCCCTGCATCGGCAGGCGGACTCTCTACCGCTGCGCCACCAGGGAAGCCCAGCAACTAAGAGTTTGCATGCCGCAACTAAGAAGCCTGCATGTCGCAAGGAAGACCCGGTGCAGTCAAAAAAGCAAACAAACAAAAAACGGATGAGGACACTGAAGATTAGCAACTGCCATGAGAATGAAAGTTTACATACAGTTGCCTCACTCACAGGGATAAACAGGGTCTGTTTCAGGCCCTGAGGTTAGACTTGAGGCGGTTGAGGGAGAAACTGTGACCCTGGAAGGGTAGCGGAGCCAGCCGGTGACACAGCACACACCCTTTCTCCAGGCACCAACCTTTTCCAGGGAGGGGCCTCGTGTTCTGAATAAGCCGTGGCCTGGAGAGTGTGACGGGAGTTGAATGGAAGCCACGTGGAGCCAGAGCTTCCCGTCTCTTCCATGCATCACTGTACCCCAGCTCAATACACAGACGCTAAATGACCAGACCGAAGGCCACAAGCCTGTGCAGGACCGGCGGCAGGGGAGCCAGAGCTGCTGCTTCTGAAGCCGAGGCTGGAGAAGGGGCCGTCCGTCGGGGAACTCCTCCTCGAGACCCAATCGGGGAAGGGCTGGGAGTTGGTAACAACCCAGAAACCCCTGGGGCGTAGGAATGCTGATCATTCCCTCGTGGACGGACACTAGAAAGTTATTGACCTGGGTCATGTCCTCCCGAGGGGGCAACTGGACAGCTGCCTGTTGGCCTCGGGGGACCATGCAGCATCTGCACTTTTCCAGGAAGGAAAAGAGCAGCAGGGCCTGGAACTCTGGAAACGGCTCAGGGGCCTGGCTCCCTACGGACGGCCCAGTCCAGTGTTGACACTCAGCACTTAAGCAACCCAGAACCTTCTGACCAAGGCGATCAATTCTCTGCACTAGCTCAAATTCCAAGGAGAACCTCCCCAAAGGATTTTTACTGTATGGCTTTCATTATTTCAGTCCCAAGTTTCAGGTTCTTTTGGCCTAGAAACATATAGGAATCAGCAAATCACCTACTCCTCATCTCCCTTCTGACCAGCTGGTGCTTTTTTATTGTTTGTCCTCGAATTTAACCTGTGGCTGAGCTTTCTCAGAACCAAGGCCACCTCTAGGCAAATCTGCCCTCTGCAAACAACAGATGACACCTTCCCTTTCAACTTGGGTCCAACTGGCTCTGGTCCAGCGTTCCAATGCCCTCAAGACTATCTTGGATTTCTCAGGCAAAAGAAGAGACTTCTCTTTGTTCTGGCTCTTGCCACAGTGCCTGCGTATAAAGCCAGGGCAGGAATAAAGCAAGGGGAACATCCATGTGTCCGAATGGGGATTAGGTTCAATGGTGTCCTTTCTCTTTGGACAGGAAGGAAACAGAACACAAGCTGGCAGCTAAGTGATACCCTTGGGTGCCTCGACAACGGGTACGTTTCTGCCTGATGCCATGACGTTCAACCTGGTGACAAAAGATTATTCTTTATTTGGTGATAAGAAGGTCAAGCTGCCTTATAATTAAGTGCCGCCGGTGTGAACATGAATGGGACTGATTGCCATAGTCCATCAACCCTTGGCAAACTGGTTTGTTTGGTCTGGACAGCAAACGACATTCCACACTACTGGAATTTTTTTCTCCCAGATCCCCTGCGGCCCCATCAGCACCCCCACAAACCTTTTTTAAAAAATTACAATCTGTTCTACTGTCTCAAGTTACATTCTGTAAATAATAAGCAACACTGATGAAATGCAAAAAGCTGAAAATTTGTAAAGCAGAAAGATCTGCAGCATGTTCCACATCTGTGTCACATTAAACACGCGCTCAACAGATTTGCTGATTCCTGTCTAATCAGCACACGAGGCTGACGTGGGCCAGAAGGGCCCTCATGCCACATATGCCACATGCCACATGCCACAGCAGGGCTGCGGGCCACCGGGGGGAGGCAAGGAGGGACAGAAGCTGGCCTCCTGAGGTGGAGAGGCCAAGCCCACAATGCAGGCAACACTTGGCTGCCAGCCTGCTTCAGTTTGGGTACATGTGCGTCGCAGACTGGTGGGTCACAGCTGTGGTTAGGTCATGGGAGAACAACTGCTCAGAACCCTTCTTCCCAGTCATCAATGTTGGTGAAGCTGGGCCCACGGCGGTTAAACTAAATAACATGTTTTAATGATAAAATGTCTCATTTGAAGGAGTTGGCTTCCTATACATTAAAATGACTACAAAATAAAAATAGAACAGAAGGAAACCAATTAAAGTCCATTTGGGAAAATGCTTAGAGGCTACTAGAGATGTTAGTTGCTCTGCCAGGCAAAATTTGATCCCGTCTTTTATTTCTTCCAAGCATTTTACACGCCTGCACGCACGTACATACGTGCACATCTGTATGCATGCGTGCAGGCACTCATGCTACCATTAAGAAAAACTGGCAGAGCATAAGAAGAAATCGGCACGTTTTAAACTTGTGGCATCATTCTGAGTCCCCGAATGATTACAAGGCTCCGTGCTGGAAAAAAAAAAACCACATTCAGACTCAACAAAGAGTCTTTAAGCAGAAGAGCACATGAACCTCTAAGGATACTCTTTGGAAAAACAGCAGACTGCCACCTCCACTCGCTCTCTGACATCTGCATTTTCCCATCAACCTTAGGTGGCAAGACACCAGGACTAAGAGTGCTGGGTCACCAGGGTCCACAGTTTGTCTCCATAGCTGCATTTATTCCGTGCTGACTCTAAGCTTCAAAACATTCTTATAAGGAGGTGTTTTATGAGTATTCGATTTCACAGAGGAGAAAACCATGCCTTAGAGAGATTATGAAGTTTGACCAAGGCCACTCAGCTGGTAAGTGGCAAAATCAAACTTGATCTTGGGTCTTTATGGACACAGTAAACTTCTTATCAGCATGACTGTTGATAAAACTCTCTTTAATACATAGTCTGAGGTCATCACTGTGTTAAGCATTCTGAAGATACTGCAGGGATACCAAAGAAGGCAATAACAATGATCTCAAGAAGCTTACAATCCAGTTGGGAAGATAAGGTGTTCTTACCTAGACCACATCTCAGTGATGGGAGAACTAAGGAGGCCTGGCCCTACACACTAAGAGGGCAGGATGGGCTTCCTGGGAAGGCCTGGCTTCAAGTAGGGCCCCGCCTAAAGGCAGAGCAAGATTTTTATTAATACAACTATGTACAGCATCAGTACTAACCTGCCGAATTTTACCACAGGAACGGCTAGTAAATAAATACTAAGAAACAGGAGGAGACAAAAAAGATAAAAGCCAGTGAACAGACCACACCACATACAATCTAAAGACATCTGATTGAAGCCTCATTCTTAACGCTAAAGCAAGGAAATGAAGAGCAGTAAGCAGTGTCAGCTCTCCTTTTATAGCCATGATGCAGACTTTAACTTCATTAATGGAATTCACCAAGTGACTAATCTAAATTACATAAATATTTGGAAGAAAGATATGTACCAATGTGGACGAGACACTGATACAATGACAACTACTGGAAGGGTAGGACCAAGACAGGATGCAAATAAACAAAAACAAGCACACTAAAAAGGAAGACAAATTCTGACCTCGAGGGTTTAAAAAGGATTGGGGTGAAGAATATGCGAAGATAATTCACAAAGGAAGAACTCCAAGTGGCCAAATGAAATATGAAAAGATGATGCAACACTCCTAGTTATGGAAGAAATGCAAGTAGTAGCACTGAAACATTCCCTCTCAGGTCGGCAGAGACTTAAAAGAGGAATAATGCCTTGCTCTTAGTATAGTATCTACTTCATAAAATTCTTGATGGAATTCTGAATGAATGAATGAATAGCCAGAGTTGGTGGAGGGCTGGAGAAAAGGGCCTTCTCAAGCACACAGAGTGGGAGTACAAATTGTTTCAACTTCCTAGAAGGCAATTTCTAATGTGTTTCAAAATAGAAAGCGCATTTACCCTTCACCCAGGAATTCTACTTTTAGAAATTTACCCTAAAGAGAGAATTATACACATGTGGAAAGATATATGTAAAAGATGCTTATGATAGCAAAAATTTGGAAACATCCCTCAGTAAAGGACTAGCTAAGGATATTGCTGTATATGTGCAATTTGCTATTACATAAATGTTAAAAGTGATTTACTAATATTACATAATGTTAAAAATAATTTACTGCTTAGGCATCAATAGCTGTGCCTATATGATTCACCTAAAGTCTTATATACATATGTATTTGTGCATGTGTGCACATGCACACATATATACACACATACCGAGATATCTGGCAGGGTTGACATTACTAGCCTTTTGGTGATTATTAATGGCCAATGGGATTGAGTTCTTTTTATTTTCTTTTTAAAAATAGGAATAACAGTACCAATCTCACTGGCTTGCTGTAAGAATTAAAGAGGTAAGTTGTGCAAGGTTCTGGGAACAGTGTGTATACACTGTGAGTGCTCACATACTGTTTGGATTTTCAGAACAGTTCACGTTTGTACGTATCTTTAAACTCACACGATAGAACTACTTTTTAAAAAGATGATTCAGGTAAGAGTCAGGCACAAATGCCAAAATGTCTAAAGCGCACTTAAGAAGCAAAGCATGAGTACAAATTTCTATGATCGCATACTGTAGGACAAGCATGGGCTGGGTGCAGACTAGGAAAGAAGGAGTGAGTATGGCCAGGCTTCGTCTGAAATGGCCTTCTTCTGGGTAAGAGGTGGTCTGAGTGAAGATTTCCCCAGGGGAAAGGCCATGACTCGATCATTACTATTACTTCTCCCAGGACCGGGAGGCATGGCTCCACGCTATACTGGATGGTGGCCGGGGCGGGGGTGGGCACCGGGGGGAATCGATGTTGCTTTGTTAACCTGAGGGTCCTCTGCAGGCAGCCTCCTTCCCAGCCCCCACCTAACTTACTTACTTTTCCAGCACCGTCTTGCTTTCTGAACCTCAAGAGCAGGAGAGAGGTCTTCCCTTGCTTGTGGTAACTGGCCAGCTCGGAGCAATGAGTGGGAGGGGAGGGGGAGGACGCAGGGCCAAAATGGACCCAGGTGCTCACAGCACTTACCCTAAAGAGCCCCGGGAGGCAAGACACCAACTGCAAAAGGGGTACTCCAAGAATGGGTAAAAGCAAAAGCACTCCGCCTCCCAGCTTGCCCAAAATCCCCTTCCTGCTAACGCAGGGAGAGAGAACATCTGGACCTGGTTGTGAGGCTCTCCAGCTGCAGAGCCCCTAGAGTGAAGTTCGTGTTTCACTGGAAATTGCATTTCAGGGGCTTACAGACTGTCCTTTCTGATTCTCATCAGGGTGAAGTACAACCTAGAAGACAAGCTGGTTCAGAGACCAAATCAGCTTTGCTTTGAAATGTTCTCCTCTCCCTATCCCCCTTTAAAAGTAGACTTAATGGTCCAGGTGGTGAGAAATCAAAAAATGAAAGAAAGAAGAGGACTTGGGGTCATCTCAGGTGCATTTCTGTGCCTTCGTCAAAACCAGACTCATGCCCTGGGTCAGAGCCGGCACCAAACCTTCAGAGCACTTGTTCTCCTAGGAAACAAGAGCCAAGGAGACTGAGTCCACGTGAGTCACTGGACCGGGGCTTTCCTCTACAGGACTAGAAAAAAGTGTGGATCCAAAATGTGGGAGAACTTGCTGAGAGCCAAGGAGGCAGAGGGGAAAGATGCTAGACCCTTTCAGACAGAGGGGGCAGCAGAGTAAAGCCCCCCACCCCCAATCTGGGGCCAGCCACTGCTCGTGTTCCACCACCTGCATTTTGCAGTTGGCCTCCCCAGGCGTTGGGACACAAGCCTGCAAGCACCACAGACCAGGCAGCAGTGGGCGCTGGCCCTCCTGCCTGGGCCTCGCTGGGCCTCTGGGAAGAGCAGGTGCATCCGGGAGCCTGTCCAGTGCAGCAGAGGCCACGACACTGCTTCCTGCCATGCTAACACAAAAACAAACACGACCCCCCTCCTCCAGCCGCTCCTGTCCGCCGAGAGATTGTTTCTCCCTCTGAACGTGGGGGCAGAGGCAGTTAGCGAGGGCGGGCACGTGGCTTTCCAAAGAACAAGTTCCTCGGGGTGAGAGAAACAGGTAGGCCTGGGACACCCCTGATGCTGACAAAGGAGGGTGAGTCACACATAAGCCAAGAGGTGACTCCTGAGCTGCTGCTTTGTGCTGCTGCCTTTCCGAAGGATGGCTCAGACGCAAGCAGCTCAGACCAGGCTTCCTTCTGCATGTTACATAAAGTGCTGGAACTTTCTAGTGCTCTCTGTCTTACGATCTCTGCAGATAAGCATCTCTATAAATCCCGCTTCGTGGATCATCTGGCCACCTCATGGCATCTTTAATCACTGGTAAACGGAACAAAAATAATTCAAAAGAGCAGCGGAATTCCTTCCTACAATTTAACCACTCACTCCCCCCTAGCATTTCTCTCTCTTCACATCCCCAAAGACCAGCCACAGCATAGCTCCTTGATGCCGAATGAACTCAAAGAGAACCCCCAAATAGGTGCCCCATTAAAAGACACCCAGTACTACCAAGGTCTTCTAAACTGTGGGTTTAGCAATCATTTCATGGAGTCCAAACCATGGAGTTAGCTCCATCCAGGGACTACCAGAGCCTATTTCTAGGATTTTAAAGCACCTTGACTATGGAAGCCTAACTAGATAGACTCCAGCAATCTCAGAAAGTGGCCAGCCCTTTAGTCTCTTCTACCTCTAGAACTCTTTTTGCAGGCCCCCCAGCACCAAAATAAACAGAAGTTATCCTCGGCCACCAAAAGAAGGTTACAGCATGCTGAGCACATACTTGGACATTCTCTTCTCCTTCCAAGGCTTCCTATACTGTGTCCCATTCAGAGTTCCCAGGCCACCAGCTGGTGAAGATGGCCTTGGCTGGATGGCAGAGCAAAAACAAGCTGGAACCCGCATGTGTGACTGCTATTTTGTGAAAGTAGAGATTCTGAATTTGGAAGGATCATCATTTGGGGAGGGGCTGAGATACAGAAGAGACACAGGGACAGCACAGCTCCTGGACACAACGCTTGGTGGCCTGATTCTCCAGGCACACCATCCGCCACTTCTGGGTTAGGCCGGTAGGGGTGAGAGTCTGTGATAAGCACCCTTCAGGCTGCGAGGTCTAGGGTTTATAGCACCTCCCTCACTAATTGCCTTAGCGTCTTTCCCCAAATATTCTGGGTCATAGGCAGATATCCAATTCCCACCCTCCACATTCAAGAATCATAAGGGGTGGGGGGCTTCCCTGGTGGCGCAGTGGTTGAGAGTCCGCCTGCCGATGCAGGGGACGCGGGTTGGTGCCCCGGTCTGGGAAGATCCCACATGCCGCGGAGCGGCTGGGCCCGTGGGCCATGGCCACTGAGCCTGAGTGTCCAGAGCCTGTGCTCCGCAACGGGAGAGGCCGCAGCGGTGAGAGGCCCATGTACCATAAAAAAAAAAAAAAATCATAAGGGGGGCTTCCCTGGTGGCGCAGTGGTTAAAAATCTGCCAGCCAATGCAGGGGACATGGGTTTGATCCCTGGTCCAGGAAGATCCCACATGCTGCGGAGCAACTAAGCCCGTGTGCCACAACTACTGAGCCTGCGCTCTACAGCCCGCAAGCCACAACTACCGAGCCCACATGCTGCAACTACTGAAGCCCGCGCGCCTAGAGCCTGTGCTCTGCAACAAAAGAAGCCACCGCAAATGAGAAGCCCACGCACCACAACGAAGAGTAGCCCCCGCTCAGTCCAACTAGAGAAAGTCCACGCACAGCAAAAAAGACCCAACACAGTCAGAAAAAAGGAATCAAAAGGAAGTGGATCTGAGAGCCTGGGTAAGAGGCCTCAGGTTTAAATCACAGAGCCTTTTGATGGAAGAGACCAGCAGACGATCCAGAAGCAGCACAGAAGTTAGGAGTGTGTGCTCTGCGTTCAGACTGCCAGCATTCAAATTCTGGTTCCCTCTCTCATTACCTTTGAGATTTTAAACAAGTTATGTAACTTCTCTGTGCTTCAACTTTCCCATCTGTAAAATGGGGAAAATACAGTACCCACCTCACTGAGTCGTTGGAGGATTAAACAGTAATACATGTAAAATGCTTAAAACAGTGTGTGGCATGAGTACACATTCAAAATCTGGAGCATTGCCATCCAGAGCACGGGGATCCACCTAAGATGTCTTGTCCGCTGCAGACAAGCAGCTATCTGGAAGGACAGAAATACATGTTTTGCTGGACAGCACAAAGGACAGGTAGGCTCCCAGTTTGGCCAAAGGATGCAACTGGCTGATGGCTAGGACTAAACTACTCCCTTAACCAACTTTTCTCCTCGGGTCCTCTGAAGACAGACAGCCCTTTCTTTATGACTGTACTTACGCCAAAGCCTTGTCTGTCTGTCCATTTACTCGGTGCAGCATTACTGTGAGGACCAGGCTTCTCTAGGCCCTGCCCCCTGATAAAGGGGCAGCAGCCCCACAGGGCGGCCTGCCGCTGACAGTCAGCACCCTGGGCTAACAGGCTTTCCGTGGGACAGGCTCCCACCTGCTCTGGTTTAGCATTTGGGCTCGGCGGTCGAAAGCCAGAAAGTGAGGCTATCACCAGCCTTCGAGGAGGCTGGGCGGCAGGGAAGCGACAGAACCATCCGGAGTCTCAGCAACTCGACGGGAACGCTCCAATGTCGGCATCCAACCAACTCTGCCACCAGCGCAGCCTCCTCGGAGACGGGTAGGTTTCCTGTTGTGTCAGCCCCGTTTCCTTCAGCAACATTATCCTGCAAACAGAGAGCTACTTTGAATAAAGCACTGAGGTGTCCCGTTTCTGGCCGGGGAGGAGGGGAGGTGGCAGGCAGCTCAGCTCCGTTTTCGGGAGGGAATCATCGCTGTGCCCTGACCCTCTCTAGACAGCGCCTCTTCCCTCTCCCCAGTCCTGGAAAGCTCTGTTTGAAGAAAAGAAACGTGCTGGCTTTCCTGTATGACCTCAGATGGGCAAGTTCTGAATGGCAGCTGGGTCTATTACATGCAGTGTGAGAGGGTTAAACAGGACAGCCTCAACTCTTTATAAACTTTTGCCCTGTGGATATGTACTCATTGGCGGCAGTACAAGACTCGAGCTGTATTACACGCCTTAACGATATGGTTCAACTGTCGGTCAGGCTTGGGCCTGGCCCTGGGCCAGACCGCAATCAATGGGACACAGAACCTCCCCCTTCAGATCATCACGAAGGCTCATATTATCTCCTTTTCGTTGTGCTGGTTAAATTTATGGAGCAGAACCCTGAAGCCGCATTCCTCGGCCTGGGCCGGCCCACGCGGCCCTCCCTCCCTTTGTTCGGTACTGTAAGCCAGCCGTGCTTCGGAGGACTGCGGGGTTGTTAGTTCAGGCGCTGACTGTTTGCTCATGACTGAAATGAAAAGAGTTCAGTGGAAGGGCAAAAGGACAGCCCAAGTGTAAAACCCCATCCCAGCAGGCCCTGGGCCCCTACGTGGAGGCCCTGAGCTGCTCCTGAATGGACCATCGCACTTCGTTCTCACAAAAGCAAAACCTTCGGTCTGATCTCTGATAAGCCTTCTCTGAAGCAGCAGCCAAGCCCCCCTGCGGCGCCCCTCCCGGGAAACCCTGGATGCTGGGGTACCACAGGAGGCGCGCTGGCCCCTAGTACAGCCCAGACATCAAAAGGAGCCACAGCTCTACAGCATCTTCCAGTCTTGCCAGGTCCCACAGGGGATGGCAATGTAAACACTGACTAGTAGCCGGTCTTACTTTTAACATTAATACAGGAAAAAGTAAACGTATTTTTCAGGCCTTGGCTACAAGGGCAGGATACGGGCGCACTGTCCGTGAATGCGCGTGCGCACGTGCCGTGGAGGGGCCGTGTCCACCGGGGACTGGGTCTCCTGGAATCAAACAGGAGAAGGTCCCACGCGTTAGACCTGGAGAGCCTGCCCATTTGCTCTCATCCATGATCTTCAGCATCTCTGACTAGTGTACAAGGGTTAAACAAGCAGCCAGATAGATGGGACTTCACTTTAGTTTTGAGTGTAACCGGACCGGAGAGCAATCCTGGAGCAGCTCGTAAGGCAGCTCCTTCCAGGGGATGCCATCTGATGGCTGGAAGGGAAGTCATCCCGGAGCTGAATCCAGGCTCTCCAAGGGATGAGCTGTGAGGCCATGGTTCATCATGTACGTCTCTTGTGCCTCAGCCAGTCCACCTGAAAAATGAGGCTACTGGGCTGACTTATGGGAGTCTGGGATGGTCACTAGAACTCTTCTAACCAAGGTCCAAGCATAATAGAGAGAGAAGGAGTATGAGGCACAGAGAGAACAAACCCCAAACCCAAACCAAACCAAAGACAGGAAGAGAGGGTCGGGTGGGAAAGCCTTTGAGGGGACTTTGTGCTCTTCCACAGTTTTGTCTTTTCAGCCACTGTTAGGCAACCCTACTCTAGGGCCCAAGCTTGTTTAAAAATAAACCCAGGAATCCCATACCAGCTACGACAGGCACTAAGGCATTTTCCAGTTCTGTGCAGAGGCAGACTTCTTTGATAGACTCTCTTGAAGTCAGTGGCCTATTTCGTATCAGACCCTGAATCAATCTGAAGGTGAAAGTCGTGCTTCCTGATTCAAGGTAACCATGTGTGTCTGAACGGAAACTGCATTCGTGCATTTTCCTCACAATGCTTCCTTATCCACTGTGTTGATGTTTAGAGATGCGCTCATGAATTTGTCATTCCAAAGCCTCCAGCACCTTTTTTTGCGTAGGTAGGAGGTGCCATGGCATGAATGGGTCACAGAAAATTGTCTCTTGCTATTGAGAATCACTATTTGTACTGGTTTGTTAAAAATATAGGTTATAGGGAACCACTAAAGTCAGGAAAGAAGAGGCAAGAAAAAGCGAGGTGGGCTAATTTAGGAAACTCAAGAAAAACGTGTCATCCATTTAATGTCTCTAGCTTTTCATATACAAGTGTAGGGTTCAATTCAGTCTTTCGTCATAATAATGCCTCACATCTCCCAGGACAACCGACAGAGCACTTGCACACACAGTATCACACGTTACTCGAATACTCATAAATGAATCCAGTCTCCATCAGGTGTCAGTGCACGACAGAAGGGCTCCTGAAGGCTTTAGTTTTGGCCCATCCTGAGCCCAGATACATCAGAATTCTCTGATACATTAAAATTTGGAAAACTGGACCCATGCCTGAGAATGAGACTCAGTTATGAACCAGGACAGACTTTGAGAACTTATGAGCAGTGACCTGGATGCCCCTACTTCCTGTTGGACTTTCTCCATCTTGGGGTCACTTTGATGACCAGATTCCAAGGACAGACAAATCATAAGTAAACAACAAGGCCAGACGCTGAAAATGCAGGAGCACAAGTTGCTTACGAAAAGGATGCAGTAGCAACAGCCAATACATGTGCCCAGAGCTGCCATCAGTGGACTCCCGGTTCCACACACTTCCCTCCTCTGTGTTTTCTGGACTATTTATTCTAGCATTGTGGACAGGGCTAAGAAGTACTAACTTGATACTAGTTTGGGAAATATGTTTTGAGATTTGCTGTTTCACACCACACACATCCACTCTTGGTGCAAAATGGCTTCTGTCAAGGGTTTTTGGGTTTTTTTTTTTTTTAAACACTGATTTCTTGGCCATCAGCTAAAAGAAACTGTGAACATTCAAGTAGCTCTGTGATGACTGGGGCGTGTGGGAAGTGGTCCGTTTATAAGGGGTTCTATGTAGGCCATCCTCACATACTCCCCCGTGTGACCTAGCCTGTCACCCTAGGGGCACTTTAGTTTCCCCAAGGGGAAGTCAGAGGGAGGGCTGAAGCAGTGACAGTGCAGACTTGGCCACAGAGTCCACACCGCAGGGGATGAGATGTAACCGACCTGAACGGTGCTAAGCCCACTGGGCTAAGGCTGGGCCCAGGGCTGCTCAGGGATAGTTTAGGTACACACTGCCTCACATTCACCTACTGCCTTTTTATTTTTAGAAAACGGTATCAAGCGCTCATATGTCCTGCCTGGGCTTTCTTCGTCCCAGTGCCCAGCTTCCTCCTGGTGGCGGGGCCAGCCTAAGGGAGCCGCCTCTGTGCCGTTCCTCCAGGGAGTCACCCCTCAGCCACGCAGACATGACCAGGGCAAGGCTGACCCTCACTCCCTTTGAAGTGGGAAGACTGACCTGAGGAGGGGATGAAAAGCTGTTTGCAGGAGGCCACAAAGCAAAGTAGTGTCAGGGCTGGAATCAGGGTTCTGGTCTCACGCTTCACAATCCTGCTCTCTTGCCAAGAGGCCACGCTCTCCAGCACCCAAAGGGAACATCCAGATAGGTTCTTTTGATCACAGAGACTCGAGTCAAGGAGGAACTGATCCTACACTGACGTCATTGAAAGAATGTGAGCTGCTGGCCCTTCAACACGATAAATCAGAATGATGTTCCGGGCCACTCTGTCAGCTCCACCATTGCATTTTGGGAATAAGAATTAAAATCTCATGAATCCTATCCCCAAACTTAAAAAACAAAACAAAACAAAACAAAACAAAACCCCTGTTGTATATTAGACTTCAGTAAAAGTGTCTTAAAAATCTGTCACTAGAGTACTCTGTATTTAGCACATGGTCGACATAAGTCTAGGTCCCAAATGCACTGTCCAGCCTGGGCACTGCCTATTCCCCCATGAGCCACCTCCTTGCCCAGTGACACTCAGAATTTCCTAAAGGAGCTAAATTTCTGGAAATAGGACAAATGGGAAAATGATTTTTGAAATGAATTATGAAATGAGCATTTATAATCTAGAGAAAGCTCATTTTCAAAGGCTCCTTATAATATCCAAAGTCATCTCCTACCTTCATTATGCAGAAAGCATGAACAAACGGGTGCGTGGCGAAAGCAGTGCTTTAAAGAGCCCATCACGTCCAGCCAGAGATGAAAGAGTCTTTCCCTTTAAACTCTAGTCCTGAACCCAAGAACACTTCTATTTTTTGGAGCAGACATAGGGGACCCCGACCTACATGATAACACTGTTGTGAGACCGTCCTGGTAGGAGTCAGACAGATAAGCCCCCCACAGTTCCAAAAGCCCCACTGAAGGGGGATCTGACTCTACAGTTCAAAACCCTTCAACAATACTAAACAGTGGACCGTCATGCGTCTGGAAAATATAACCGTTTTTGAAGAATGCTTTCCAAACCACGTAATGCTTTTAAAGCTGTTTATCAGAAGAGCTGGGTGAGCAACAGTGGCCTGAAACAGTGTGTCAGCTGTCACAGGGTCGCATGCCCCATCCGAATTTCCGTAAGCACTCTATCATTCTCGGCTGTCCTACCCTTGGCAGACAACAGATGCCAATGTTTGGAGACATTCGCTACATAACTTTTACCCGACAAACCTGGCTCCAGGACAGATTTCCATGTCATGTGGGGCTTTTGGCTGAACTCTGCTCGAACCCAGAGGCATATCATTTACAGCAGACACTAACAATAGTTTGGGATCACCTGCTCTTCACAAGCGGGTTCAGAGCAAGTTCGTGGCCTCTGCACACCTTTTCCAGTGGGGTTCTCATACACCAAGTCTGAGAGCCCAGGTGAGTTCCTCCACCCAGAATTCTAACCACGTAACAAGCACAGGTTTGTAGGCCTGAATTTAACCATTTTGTGTGAAGAAAGAGAATGGGAAAGACAAAAACCCAGCAAGGCACATGAATTTCTCATCTTAGCACTATAGCAAGTGGTTGGCAAGTTTTCAGGGACCGGCTATAAGTAAGAGGTAAAGATACAATCCCTGTTTTACTTACGCTCAACATCCCATATTCAGAGAGAATACTGACACAGATGCCATTTCTGGAGCCCTAATTACACGCCACATGTCAGGCTAAGTGCTTTATATACATTATGTCACCTACTCCATATAACCACCCACTGAGGTAGGCATTATTATTCCTATTCCACATGAGTCAAAGGAATCTCACCTTGGAGACATTAAGGGGGAAAAACTTGCTCTGGGCCACAGCTAAGAAATAGCAGTGAGATGACTCACACCCAGGGCTGCCCTCTGACCTCGTGTTACAGACGTGGGAACCAAGCAGTGCTCTGGGAGCCCCTTCCTGATCCTTGCAAATGCTTGGTTTCTTTTCACACTGGCTTCCACAGCGCTCCTTCCCGCTTCTTCTCCAGAACTGGGGAAGACCTGTGACTTTATGTTCTTTCCACGTCTCTTTCTGAAACAAGGGCTTCTCTTTGAAGAAAGACCTCTTGCCCTTGGCGCGTCAAGATAAGAAAGCTTTCAGCAACTTTCCCTTGGAAACTACAAAACACCCATCAGCACCCAGGATCTAAGTACAGTTGCTCACCAGCTGCCGGGCCCCTCTGAATAGCTTTTATGGTTCAGCGAGGGGTGGGGACAGGGCCATGTCACTACTGTGGGGTGTGCTATTTCTTTCATGTTCCCAGGATCTGACAAGAGCCTTCCACAACCTGTTTCTTTACAACACACGGAATGAGAGATTAAAGACCAATACCAGACGTAAAGCCGGGGTTGGGACTAGCAACGACCTCTCTCCAGATGCGTTCTAAATCTTCCTGGGAAAGAAGGGCCGCTGACCGCCTAAGCAGATGTTGTTCAAAAGTTGTCATGGCGATTAAATGAGATAATACATGTAAAGTACATAGGACATAGTAAACGTTCATAGTAAAGGTTTAAAAATGTTAGCAATATTATTATTTATTAATACCACCAAACTCCAAAGAATGTTTTAGCAGAAACAATGTATATGGATTTCAGTAAAACCACATTAATTCTGAGCTACTAGTTGGATGTGGAGGAGAAACGACATCAAGAAAAGATGAATGAATTAATGAAAAATCTAAATTATAGAACTTCTGATTAAATATGACAGATTGAGTCCAGAGACCCCTCTAAAGCGAAAGCAAAGGGATACAGGTGGCACGGATCCAAAAGGATAAAGAGAAGGTGTCAACAATATTTTAGACGCTGAAGAGCAGATGGACAAGTGGTGCTGAGATGTAAGCCTGAGGGAGTAGCAGCCACAAAGCAGTGAGCTAATTAGTAGGTTAACTGCTAAATTTCAGAAAGACGGAGGCACCGAAGAGCTCTGAGGGCCTGGGGCATCAGGGAGGAACAGGGAGGCCTGTCTGCGAGGTGGTGAAAACAGGAAGACTGGGTGAAAGTCTGTATAAGAAGCAGTGAGACCTGTAGGGCCCTCTCCCACCCGCAGCCCAGCCTGCTCCTCCTCCACAGAAGACGAGCATCTACAGGTCCCCCCAACCTGATCCTTCACGGCAAGGCCCCGGGCCCCACACAGGGAGCCCTCAATCTGCTGACCGGTGCCTCATCTTAAAATAGGAGAACAGCTAGTCAAGAATCACCAAACATCTCGGAACTGTCTCTATTCGTGAAAGAAAAAGACCAAAACAAACAAATAGGAGAGGACTTCCCTGGCGGCGCAGTGGTTAAGAATCCGCCTGCCAATGCAGGGGACACGGGTTCGAGCCCTGGTCCAGGAAGATCCCACATGCCGCAGAGCAACTAAGCCCGTGCGCCACAACTACTGAGCCTGCGCTCTAGGGCCCACGAGCCACAACTACTGAGCCCGCAAGCCATGAGCCACAACTACTGAGCCCGCGTGCCTAGAGCCCGTGCTCCACAACAAGAGAAGCCACCGCAATGAGAAGCCCACGCACCGCAACGAAGAGTAGCCCCCACGTGGCAATGAAGACCCAACGCAGCCAAAAATAAACAAGCAAACAAGCAGACAGGAGAAGGAAACTCAGGAGAGAACGAGGGTGCTAGCTCTACAGAGGAGCTAGAGAGCGGGCCATCCGGATAGGAGCAGGGGGCAGCTAGGGGAAGGCACTCTAAGGAAAACCACGTAACTGATAAATGAATTACTAAATACATTTTTAAGCATATACAGGAGAGTGTATAGATGTATTAGTAAGAGGCAGATACAAACACATCTTTTAAAAAGGAGTTACTAACCTCAGAGTAAAAAAAGCTGAAAGCAGACAAGAGTTTGAGGATAAATTGGGAATGTGTGTATATAAAACTAAGCAAACAATAATAAAAGTGGTTACTGACTCTAGGGGGAAAAAACAAACGACAAAGTTAAACCAAAAGGGAAACATAATCCTAGTAACCTACATGGCTTCACTGGGAATATTATTTACATAGCCGTAATAATGTAAAAATGGAATTATTGACTTACCCGAAAATGACGGTATAACTACAGTATACTGAAAAGTGGGGCGTGAAGGGGGCGGGGGACATGTGTGGACAGCAGTAGGAAGTCAAATGACATCAAGAAACGGGCACTACGGTCACTTTTTTTCTTTTAGAAACACGGAGGAAAACGCTTCCAATTGAAGAAACAGCCAGAAATGCTGGAGGTGGCTGCCTGCAGGGGAGCGGGGAAGAGGTGGGGTGGGGCAGTTGACTGCTGGGTTGTGAGTTCACACACGTAGGAGTCTTTGACTTCTGAAAGTGCGGGCATGCAGGGACTCTGAGAAAATAAACTTCAATTTGAAAAGACAAAAAGATAATGAGTTATAATGAGATCATTAAGGTCAACAGGATAGATTTTTTTAAAAGCACTGCTCTTATTAACTGCAGGCACTAAAGAATATTCAGTAAATATGTTTAAGGTGGAAAGAATAATTGAAAAATCAAGAGATAATTATCCAACTGTAAACAATCAGTAAAACGATAATGATTTGTTTTGAAAGGGCTGTGACAGACCTAATGATGTGGAAAAAGTGCCTCTAACTACCAAATATACACCAACACACACCACCCCATATATACCACCGACATACAAATGCAGTTTTGGTGTTTTTAAGAACAAACAGCAAGTCAAATCACCAATAAAGGGGTACTTCAAGAAAGCCATAGGCAACTTGCTTCAATGGACGTGTAAGAGTAATTCAAGAATATGAACCCACAAACAGCTTGATGATTTCTCAAGAATCTGGAAGATTCCTCACAGCAGTCTGTCCTGAAGGATTTAACTATTTTGGGTACTTAATACCTATTATACGCCTGGAATACAGTAGGAGGTCAATGCTTCACCACCTGATGAACTTCTACTGTCAATTCGCCTACACATGAAACCAGAGAGCTCACTAAGCAATCAGGTCTGAATATCACAAGCTCATTAACTGAATTAATGGGGCCCCTCAATAGTTCAAACAAAAACATAAAAACTCTCTGAGGTTCGCATCTTTTCACTAGGGATATGAAGGCACTCACACATGGTAATCTGGCCTCCTGATGCCCTGGCAGGTGGGCAGGTGCCAGTCTCGCTACCCTAACTGTGCTGCTGGAGTAGCTCGGTAAAGTCCAGGGGAACGAAGAGCCCGGTCCTCTGTTCATCCTGGAAGTATTCAGCGAGGTTACACTGGATTCAACCAGTCCCAAGACACCAGGGTGAGCCAGGATTCCTGTGACCCATCCTCCTCATAATGAGAGGTGAAGTTCTGCTCTGACTCTCCTTTGAAGTTTTCAGCAGTCCCTGGGTTTTATGATACAGCTTGGGTCACCCCTGCCATTGTCTACGTTTGAAGTATGTTTGGGGAAAATCTACTAGGAGCTGTCTCTGGTGTTAACACAGAAGAACTGCCTCATAAAAACTGCTTTCCACAAGGAGTTCAAAGGAGCTTATCTAAATATTGTAGGTTTATCCTGCTCACCAACTTTGCTAGGGTGGAAAACTGAGTTTTTGCCAAGTACCGTCTGACAGAGATATGCCTTCTCGATTTCCTGAACAAGCTCAGGGCACTGCTAACACAACCGAGTGGCCTTTTGACAAGATGGACCTTGCACTTTGAAGTCATCTGCTGTGCACTTACCATGCTGCTGAAGTTAAAATTTATTGGGATAGTAGGTTAAGGTGAAGGACTAAATTAGGTAAATTATTGTGAGAGGTCTTTCTGATATGTGATAAAATCTTTCCAACTGTTCCTTCAAGAAACCCAATAAAAGTCAGGAGCAAACCAGGAGGGCTGACAATCGTTGGCACGAAGCCAAACTGAAGCATCACATTACAGCGGCTCCTACAGTTTGATCCACATTAATCCACCATTGCCGATACGTGCTATTTATCAGCAGGATGATGGATCATCACCACAGTTTCAAATAGACTAGCTTGTCAAGGAAATTAACCAGGTAGAGAGGTATATTAACCGGTGGTATATTCATGGAGTCCCAGGAGGGTGCGAAGAACGGCAGTGTTTTACATTTCTGCAAATCTCTTTAAGTCGTACTTAATCGAAAACAGCTGCATTCTCTTATCTGCTTCTACAGCCAACCTGTTGTAATATCACACATTGTGTACGTAGCTCCTGGAAAACTCTGCCGTACATTCATTAGAGAATATTATGATAAAAATAGTTGTTTATTCATCTATATATCGACATATGAATGGATGTATAAATATATAAAGATAGGGTTGACCTTATAGATCCCTGGAAGGTTTGGGGGTTCCCCAGGGGTCCTTAGACCCTATTTTGAGAACCTTTGTCCTAAAAGGTCCCATATGTATAAATCTTGTGCTAACTGGAAATCAGTTTCCTCTGCGTATTAAAGTAAATCCACTAAGGATACAGGTGAGTAAAGTAACACTGTTAACCTGATTTGAGTTACATAAGCCCAATATAATAAAACTTTCTTTTAGGGTAGACTGTGATTAAAATGTTTTACTAGTTCAATCTCATTTCCCAACCCCATTTGACAAATTAGTGAGAAACTTAGCAAAGGTCTGTCTCTGAGAGGCAGTCTGGCAAAAGAGTGCTAGATAAAGGTATCGGGGCAAGGAAACTCAGGGTTAATAACACCCAAACCTACCTTTTCTTCCACCAAAGATTACAAGCCTTCACTTGTAAAACAATACTACAGTCTTCAATTCTCTGCTAGCCCATATGTCCTCTATCGATCTCAGAATTCTCTTACTGGCTAAAGCTCTCTGGGAGCAGGGGATAGGAACTCAAACCTGAATCCTTTCTTTAAGGGAGATTCCAATTTCATCCTGGGCCAAGAGGGATGATTCTGTAAGGGAAAACATTTGAAAGACATAGGATTGCCATCAAAATCTAAGAATAAGTAAACCTAATGCCTTTGCAGAGGAATTCCACCAACAGTTAAATGGCTTTTCATTCTTCTCTAATACAGGGAATATAAATTTTTCTCAGGAAGAAATACACTTCTGTTTCTCTTGAAGTTCAAAGCAAAAATCTCAAATGCATACCTTATGTATGTAAGATTGGGTGTCATTCCAGGGTTTTAAAAATCAAGTCACTGAACAAGGAAGGGACTACAGGTACAAGGGCTAGACGGACTAGTTAATGTTTAAATGGAAGAAATCAAAATCAGAAAGCAATCACACTTCCCATTCTATTTTCTTTGAGCAAAGACCTGCTAGTTGGGATAGCAGGACTGTACCTCAAAGATGTACATGCCTGAATTCAATTTATTTTTACTTTTGGAAGCAGGGTAGTGCCGTTTCCATGAAGTCAGTCATCTCTGCAAGCCAAAAATGGCAAAAAATAGATGCTCTCCTTTCTAGAAACGATAATAATGTACCATGACCAAAAAAGTGGTTTTTTTCCCTAACAGATAATCTTGCATAAAAATGAGTCATGGGATTTCAGAAATGGAAAGGCTTTTCTCAAATATGTGTGTGCAGGAACACACACACTTTTTTTTTTCCATCAACAGATTTGAGCTTTCCATAAGTTATAATGAGAATGGCATCGTCTGGAGCCTTTGAGTGAAAGGGGAATACAGTATTTAGGGTTCAGCAAGAGGGAAGAAGTCTGTCTTAGAAAATAAGATTTCTCTGCTTGTGTTCCTGTGAGAGAAATTTTAACTTATAAGGCATGAAGGACTGTTAAGATGTTTCTTTAAAATGTCTTATCCTGTAACTTCATCAGCTTAATTTCAGACCCGAGTGAGACATCGTATATCATTAGCACAGCTCTGAATGTTGTTTCTTCTTCTGGGTTTGCTCAGGAGGAGTGAGAGAAGGATCCATCTACCTTCAAGCATTCTTGGGAAAGGCCTGGTGTGGCAAGATCGGGAAGTGAGAACACAGGGCTCTCACCTCACACCCAAGGGTGAGAAGAAGACAGACAGAGGGGCTGTCCCTAGAGCCACAGGGCCACTTTTGGATAACAGGAGAGAGATGAACAGTCCCTTCCCTTCAGCCGGATGCAAAAGTACTTTTTGAGTTTCACTGAAATCACGTTCCTTCCCATGATAAAACTGACATGTCAACATGGCCCCAGCAGATGGTTACCAAGCCAGCAGACAGATATGCCCGAAGATGAGAAACAGAGCCTCAGGGTCAAACCTGTACTAGGCTCTTGCTTTTCACCCACACCAACAACCACGGCTTTATATCGATGCTCTGAGGGTCTACAGAACTCGTCTGGAAGGGGTATCTTGTACTTCTTAAATGAGCAGGAGGCAGTAGCTACAGGATGACATAGTATATCTTTCTGAATGCTTAATTTTACTGGGTAGCAATTTAAAACATTACCCTATTAAAACAAACATGGGATAAACTGTAAAGTTCATTTACAGTTTTAAGATGAAACAGAAACTTTCCAGGAAATGTTGGACTGGCTCTGCCTCAAGATCCAGGGGGCATCGGTCCACCGTGCTCTGCCTTAGAAGGAAACACTGGTGGAAAAAACTGAGAGCTCTGGTATATCCTAACAAACATTTAAATTTTTATTCGATTTTTACCTTTGGAAGTTCCCTAAAGGCTTAATTCAAGCCAATTCTGCTTGATGTGTTATGTATGATACCAAGAAGGGCAAACAGCTGCTCTCAGAGCAGTGTTGCCAGACTAGACTGGAAGGGCAGGAGAAGCCTTCCCTAAATGCCCTTTGCTGATTTTCTTCTCACCTGTCCAACCTGACAGCATTCAGGCTCTGATGACCTTTCATCCTGGAGAGTCATGGGTAAGATGCAAACACTAACAAAAAGGGTTTTTCCTGAAAAAAAAAATCCATTTCAATTTCACATCTAAGAGGCCATTAGTGGAAAGTCTCTAACAGAGTTTGGATGGTGTCTTGGGAGTATGTGCACTGAAGAAGTCAAATATGCCCACCGTAAATCTTTTCTGTGAAACCAACCAAATGGTGACTCAAAAGCTCTCAGAGCAACTGGAGTTTACATCTATGTGCACAATACCAGGGTCCCGGGATTCCAGAACATTATCGGAGTCCTGATGCTATGTTCTTAAACGATGATCTATCATTATCCTTCAGATTCCCCCTTCCTCCTTATCTAACTTAAATAATGAGATAAGCCCCCACACTCCTGAGCTTTGTTAAATTAGTTTAAATATTTCAGGTTCTGCCAACTCCCTCTTCTCCCCCCTGTTCTGGGTCTTGACGAAAAAGGTGAAGAAATATTTTGGAGGAAACCCCAGGGGCCCAGCTTCATAAATCTTCATCTGCTACTTTCTCAAAAGGTCATGCGACCCCAAGGGTACGACATATGGTACTCAGAGAAATAAACAAGCAAATAAATAGCTCAGGGTCAGACCTTTCTTTCTTTTCCATGGTGTTTTTGCTGCTCCTGGGTCTCTGAGGCTTTCTACTCAAGTATCTTTTTAAACACTACCAGCAAATACCACCCCACACACAGAGAAATGGACGTGCAGCCCAGCGGGTGCCCTGCTTTGGCCTGGTCTCCTGAAGGGTGGCAGGCTTGTCTACATGACTTCAATGGCACCACAAGTGTGGCTGCATCGGTGCCATTTTCATAAACTTTACTTGGGAGCAGACAAATGTGGCTCAACACACGGAGACGAGAAGATGCAACCTGAGCCAGCAGAACGTTGCCTTGGAAAAGGCTTCTTCCTTCAGTTCCAAACCACACATACTTGTACAGTTAACAAATGCAGCAGGGGATACGGGTCCACAGCATTCATGTTGAGGCCAAAGGCTCTGCTGTCCTCCACCCTCTCCTCTCCCCCACCCCCACCTGCCTTCCCAAGAACTGTTAGATTGCATGTAAATTTCAGGGAAAAGGTAGGTGGCTGTCTTCTTGGAACTCCTGCACACTCCAACAAGGAGAGGAACTTGGAAGTATTTTAATCTAAAAGAACTCAAGTTGGGGGGGGGGGGTTCCCTATAAATAAAATCGTGTTCAAATAAACACAAAAAGGAGCCAATATTTCCTGTAAGGCCACTTTTCAGATGGATTACTGGAAGGAATAGCCTTCCACAGTTTTATGGCTTACTTTGCTATCATCTGCTTAAAATTTGGGTCAGTTAAAACATAGATGCTAAGATCGAAGCCCTCACTTGGATGAAATATTACAAAGGAAGCAGAAAGTCTCATTCCAAGAGCGGACTCAGAGGCAGAGCCCTTGGACTCCTGGGTTCTATCGCTGGCTCAGTCCCTGGGCTCAGGTCAGCCCTCGGTCAGAACCTCACTTCTAATCCCTTCAAATCATTAGTTAGTCCCTGTTGTCTAAACAGTGGGGAAAAACCCTGAGTAACACCCCTGGATCCTGTTCAATCAACAGGGATGGTTGGAGATGGTTATAACTCACTTCCAAGAAATCAGGGTGATTTATCCCTTGGTAGAGCTAGTACGTTCCTAAGAGATCACAGTGTCATCAGAACAAACCCTTAAGGCACTGCAACATTTCTCCACCTGCAAAAAATCTCTCTGCTCCTTTAATGTGACTTCAAAAATAATATCACCCAGCATTTTATAGTTCTTTATAGCATCCACATTAAAATAACTCTGGTTGGGCTTCAAACCTCTGAGAGATAGAATAAATAAACAGGTATATTTATCCCTGTTCATAGAGGAAGAAACAGAGGCTTCGAAAGGCTAGGAGGCTTGACCAAGGGCCCAAAGCTCATAGGTGAGGGGGCTGGGGCCGAGGGCTATGGCTTTCAGGGTCAAGTGCTCTTTTCTCTCTAGTGCTTGTCTCCTCGTTAATAAGCCTACTTTTGGATCTAGACGAATGGACTAAGGGAAATTGGTTAAAGAGTTTCCGAAGAATCTGTAGTGCCTTTTCAGTGCAATGAAGGGTAAAGGGCCAAGCTTCTCTGAGGCCCTCAGTTCACAGGTCTAGCACGTGGTAACTGCAGCCTTGACTCTCCCACTACTGGCTCCTCCAGGGACAGAGAGGACAGGCAGCAGCTTAATGCCCCCCGCTCTGAGCTTCTGTGTCTGTAGGCCCACGGCTAGCTGGCTGCCCCTCACCCATCACTAGAGCTTTTGTTTCTAGGAGGAGTGGGTGACTATAAGACAGCCGTTCTGGGCACTTGAATTAGACTGCCCGACTGCTGGTCGCTTTGAGACAAGCTGCATAGCTTCTCTGCACCCCTTTACCTGGAAGGTGATTCTTTCTTCTCTTCACCTGGCCAAGTCATACTTCTAAATTCAGGCTTCATCTCAAGTATCACTTCCCTAGAAAAGCCTTCCTTGACCCCACTGACCCCACGTTAGCAAACCTTCTACTCCTTGCCTTCTCTAATTATACAGTCTCACAGCACTCTGTAAATCTCCTGTGTCATTTATCGCAAGTTTAGCAAATTATTATTTATATGATTATTTGTTTTATGTGTGCTGCCCCGCTTGACTGGAAGTCCTTTGAGACTAGGGATAGCCTTGCTTTCTGTTATATTCCCAACCCTGAGTTCTTAGGCAATTTTCAATCAATATTTACTAATTAAAAAATGAATGAGTGACAGATATACACGGACTGACACTAAACAGAACCTCCTACAGCAAAGCCAGACAACTGGTAAAAATGACACCACCACCTTTCTGCAGCAACCATCTTGCGCCCTAAAAAATATGCAAAACTTTATCAAGATTTCCAAACTGACAGTGTACAAAATGCAAGTGATTTCTTTCTGGTCAACGTCATTCGAGTTTACAGCACAAAATAGTAATATTTCTCAATTTAACACATATACCTCAGACCCTTTTGGAAACAACTCACTCGGTCCCTTGACCACTCTTGGATTTTAAGGATGAGGATGGACCTTCTGGAATTCTTAGGGGCCTTCCGCTTTACTCATGCTTCATTAGGTCTTACTGTCCTAACAAAATACCTGCGGCAGACTTCTTGGGCTTTGAGCAGACATGGAAAAACTAACTGGATATACTTTTGAAGGCTCCCTCCTGCCCCTCTTCCCAACTCCATAAATGCTTCAAAATATACTCAAGGATTATTTCAGCTCTGTGTCTGAGAGGAGGATGTAAAATTAACTAAAGTAAACTCTACAGATCCTTTTTTAAAAAAGCAGCTGCTTCCAGATGGAAGACATTCTGGCAGAACATATTACGTGGTCCCAGTCTACAATCTTAAGCATTTCCCCTAGTGCAGTAATGTGTCATCAGTAAGGTTTCCTGGTGACAGAAAATGGATTCATTTTAATTGGGGACGATTTCACTTCAAATCCTATTTGAGGGAGAGATAGGGTGTGGACATGGCCCAGGCCCTAGGCGTTCTAAAAGGGGACACTGATTCACTCAGGGAATATCCATTAACCAGGCAGCAGCGAAATCCTTCTGGGCTTAAGTGGAGTCCAGCTTGGCTGGGAACTGTAACATTCATTATACCCTTTGTTGATAAGATCCCCAATTAGTCACTCTGAAAAAGGGAGGCTAAAATAGGCCACTAACACAAACAGCGAAGTTAAAGTTGTTGGATTCTATGAGATTTGGAGCCATATGGGCTGCCACTGATTTCCTGTCTCAGCTGGTATCAAGGCAAGACAGCATCCCACAGAAGAACTGCCAACTTCCTTGGGGAGTTTCTTTATGAGGTTGGGGAACTGGCTGGCACTTTCAAGTGGAAGGAGAGCTAAGAAGGGACAGACCCATGTGGTGAACCGCAGTTGCAGGGATTCTCAAACCACGCCATGGGGCCTCGGAGCAAGACACAGCCTATGGCCTGAGAGTATTCTCTTTTTTTTTTTTGCGGTACGCGGGCCTCTCACTGTCGTGGCCTCTCCCGTTGCGGAGCACAGGCTCCGGACGTGCAGGCTCAGCGGCCATGGCTCACGGGCCCAGCCACTCCACGGCACGTGGGATCCTCCTGGACCAGGGCACGAACCCACGTCCCCTGCATTGGCAGGCGGACTCCCAACCACTGTGCCACCAGGGAAGCCCCTGAGAGTATTCTTAATGGGCATGTAGGGGTCTCGTTAGTTTGGTGAACAGGGGACGTGTGTAAGGATCCAATCGTATTTCTGAATCCTCTAATGAAAAAAAATCACACACACACACATATCCAGTATATGTAGATATAGATACAGATATAAATATAGATCTGGAAAAACTCATGCCAGATTTTTGTGCCTCATTTTCATGCCTCTATATTAGATAGGTCAGAAATTTTAGTTACATGTATTCAAATTTTTAAAAATCACATCATTAAGGCAGAAAAAGTATAGGATTCAACATATCAGTATGGCTCAGGAGAGGCAGCAGACCCAGGCTGGAAACTGCACGAGCCACTCCTCCGACAACCACTGACCTGGGGCCACTAAGTGTGGCTGTGTCTCTCACCGCCTGGGCTGTTTCTGATGCAAAGTCCAGGGCGCCTGCCACTGGCTTGGTTACAGTGCCAACAAGCCCCTTCCCAAGGCCAGATATGAAACCGCTGACACCCCCTTCTGTTTTCACACCTTCCACCGTTGAGGTTATAACACTGGTCAGTCCACCAATGATACCTAGCAGAAAAGACAAGGGCTATTGTAAGCTGGCCAAGGACAAAAGCAAAAGCATTTAAAGACAAACCCCTCAACTCCATGCACCTGGCAAGGTAAACTTAGGGGCATAATGTCAATCTCTTGATAGGCCACAGGCAGGCCAACTCAAGATGGGGAGGCAGCAGACTTGCCCACTGAGTTTAGGGTCAGAATATACATTACGTATTGGTCAGAAGTAAAGTGCGTTTCACGTTTAAAAGAATCAAAGAAAAGCTAAGAGGTTAACAGTGACTACTTTTTAATTCCAGAGCTTGAATAGCATATGGGCAATCAGGAGAGGGTGCAGACACAGGATTAAATCGACAGACTAGCAAACAGGGCCCTTGGGGAAAGTTGGGATCCCATAAAACATAAGGTGGAGAGATGACTAAATATAAATCCTCAGTTTTCAAAGAATACTGTGTGACTGGCAAACACCACCAAATGTCTGAAATGGGGTAAAGCTACTGCACACTTTGCTGAAACAGGTGCAGGCGATCAGAGTAAAGGGTGAAGCCTTGATGAAGGGCACCCCCAAAGCTGCCAAAGTCAGCAGGGACCCTCAAGGCAGCCCGTTCAAAAGACCAACCTAAGTCAAAAAGACATTCCCAACACTTTGAAAGTTGACAACAGTGACCTTAAAGAGCCTCAGAAGTGGCCAGAAGTTGGCAAAGGCTGGAGAGGACACAGGCATTGCAGGGAAGAAGCACTTCCAGGATTTGTGCCAGGGACACTCACAGGGTGTTTACCCTTTGACAGTGGGGGTATGAGGACTCTCTAGACGCTTCAGCTCTAGTGAGACAGATTGGTAAAGGAAATTCCCTGGGTGAGAATGTACTAACAATTCACAACATTTCTTTTGCATCCTGGGTCCATTTGCTCCAGCGAGGTAATATGCCTTTCCCAAACTTTTTTTTTTGCGGTACGCGGGCCTCTCACTGTTGTGGCCTCTCCCGTTGCGGAGCACAGGCTCCGGACGCTCAGGCCCAGCGGCCATGGCTCACGGGCCCAGCCGCTCCACGGCATGTGGGATCTTCCCGGACTGCGGCACGAACCGGTGTCCCCTGCATCGGCAGGCGGATTCTTAACCACTGCGCCACCAGGGAAGCCCCGCCTTTCCCAAACTTTTGAACAAAGCTCATGACAGAGACAGAACATTACTAAACCTGGGTCAAGCAGGGCCTACAGGGAGAACGGAGCATGACTCCCAGTTTTTAAACCAAGGAGATTCAATTGCTTCTGGTTCTTGTTATCTTTTAAGGGTTTTTTTTTCATCCTGAAGGAAGGATCTCTCTCTAGGATACTGCTTTCATATATCTTAGAGCTTAATGGGTCCTCCTTGGATGAGGCCACTGGTTCTTGGTCTTAGAATGGCCTAACTGGCTCCTGGAGGTGTTGTACATATTATCTGAAGGATCCTTGGTTGGAAGGGATTTTACAACCTTGAGCCAGTCACTCATTTTCTTGGCACACTGGTATGTCCATCTAAAAAGTGAGGACAGCCATGCTTTCTCTCTGTATCACAAGGATGCTGGACAGATAAAGACAAGTACACATAGCAGAGCCCTTTATACTCATTAAAAAAAAAAAAGAGTCCTCTGAATTACAGTTACTAGAAAGAATGATTAAATCTTTAAACCCAAATGATTGCCCAACAATCAACTTTTAAAGTCCATAAGCAGATCAATTTCAGCCAAATTTTACTTCTAGCTTGATGTCTCCTTGGGGGCTGCTCGCTTTCCAGCTGGGCAGGCTGAGGAAAAGCAGAGGCATTTTGATCCAGTCCTCACCATTAGGAAACTTGATAAACAAAAACTAAGAAAAACATGATGTTCTATTATGTCTATTCCTTCTTTTTTCCTCCAAATGCAGACAATCAAGACTTGATTAACCTTGATATAACTTCTGATAGCTTCAGACTACTCCTAAGAATCTGGTACCAACAGTTCAGTTGACAACCACTTCTAAGCATGAGCTATACACCAGGCATCACGTGAGGCTCTGCCCAAGTACAAACATGACGAGAGGCGGTCTTTATGCTCTCCCGGCCCTCGCAGCCCATCAGGAAAGCAAGACACACAGAGCTAGCTACATACACAACCCAGACTGCCTTGTGTGCTCGAATCATCATCGATTCTAACTGCGGACGGTGGAGCTGGGCAAACGTCATCTGAGTTGGGACTTGCAGGTGGAGTAGGATTATGAGAGGCAAGGAAGTGAGGCAGAGAAGGGGAGGGCAGAAGAAACATGAGTGATCAAGGACTTGGAGGCACGTCTGGGGAGCAGGACATGGCTCTGGGTGGCTGAAATATAGTGTGGCTGGGGGACAGTGGAGGGAAGAGCTGGCTGGGTTTACTTTCCTAGGGGCCTTCAACGGCATGCCGAGAAGTTGTTGATGCAACAAAAGGCAAATGAGTCAGACTGAAACATTAAAAACCAGAATTCAAACAAATTCAGAGACTTAACAGGCTCATGCCAACTCCGACATCTCTTGGGCACAAGGATTTATAATCCCTGTGAAGGTGCATTTATACAAGACTCAGAAATGTCTGGGCCACAAACCTGGCAGCCAGTTTCACATTTTGCCTTCTCTGGAAGGAATAATCCGTAAGCAGAAGGCAAGTCTGGAAGCAGCAGTCCTATATTCTAAAAAGGAGTTCCGATCTTTACACCTTAGGACACTTCGGGGACAGAAGTCAGAGAACAGGAAGGAACTGCAGTGTGGCACAACATTTTGAAAATGAATGAAGAGTTCTCACGGGCTGTAACATTTCAACCCAGGGAGGACAGGACAAGAGAGCCTGGAGGGCTTTCCGGCACACCCAGGTACCAAGCTAGGGGTTCCTCTTGCGATTGGATGGGCAAGAGGCACCTCCGAGGAACTGGGGCAGAAGAGCCGCTCTTCTGCGGCCTGATATCCCGTGACTCACCGTGAGCCAGGCCGTGGATGCCAGCTACAAGGTGTTCGCCACTCGTGGCCGCGTGGTATCTGATGTACTCCCGCTCCGACTGATGGCGATTGTCCATCGTCTTCCCTAAGCCATCGGACAGCGTCCCCGCAAACTGGAATGAATACAGAACAGAAGGAAAAGACTCTTTACTGTTTTAATTATTTTAAATAAATACCTTCCCTTGCCCTTAGCCGGGAGTCAGTAAATACTGAATGAGAGAGAGATTAATTGCTGAATTACATACACTGTGTGTCCCGGAAGAGTGGTTTTCTAGCACTGGACACAAACGAATTGTGGGACATTTACACAGGTGGACACAAGGCTTGCAAACAACTACTAAAAGTCCATAATGACATTTACCTTTCACAGCCCTGTTGCAAACTTACTGAAAAATTAAAGGTATAACAAAATGGCCTCGGGAGGAGAGGTGAGCTTTGGGATTCTATAACGGTTAAGGACAGAGGCCCTTTGCCTTAAGAATTAGTGGGATTCAAAATAGAAATGTGGCCAACGGCTGCTTCAGGATTTGGCATCCACATTTTGAGATGCCTTTTCTTTCACTTATTCAACAGTTACCAAGTGCCTAGGTGCCCAGCTCCATTTGTCAAAAGAAAAACAAAGTCTACGGAAAGGTTAACAGGTTAGGTTACCTTTCATACAAAGTGGCAGACTTGAACCCATGACTTCAAATGCAAAATCCTCCCCCACCAATCAGAGAGAGATTTTATTTATCCTGGCATACTTTAACCAGAGAAGCTGTCTCATCCATCAAAGCTGGATAAAAAGGACATAAAACTCTGTTTTGTCACAAGACAATTTGAAAAGGTTTAAAGTGACAGTTAATAAACCACAGGGTACTTATCCTCATCATTCAGACATAAAAAGGGAAGGATATCAAATACGTAATTAACCTTCTCGAGAAGCATCTACCAAAACAAGTGGTTTAAGTGCCAATGACCCAGCACTAACCTTTTAGAAAACTCACAGGAATGTTATTTAGATACAAAGCTCAGAGGAAAGACTCGAGGCAAACAGCCTGCCGTGAGGACCCGCGACACTGGCAGCCTGGCCATCACAGGCTATTTCATTCTGCTCTGGCAAGGAGGAGCACACAGATCTGCCCTGCAAGCCATCAGTCCTGAGGCTTCTGACACGAGTGACGAGGGGAGGTGAGTTCTGGGCACAGAAGAGAGACTAGGGGAAGAAACAGCAGTTCCATGTAAAGCAACGGTTGCTGGAGCAAGACTTGGGAGCTCTCATTCCTTTCCCTCTGACCAAAAGCCTTTATGATCTCGGGCAGTGATCACGGACCTTTCTGGAGATGCAATCCTTATCATTACTCGCTTTTTTTGCCTAACCTTCCCTGTCACTCCCTGTTTAATTAGAGAGCTGAAGTTAATGAAAAGTGATTTTATAGTTTCCTTTAGGATGGAGACACCATGGGATTCTATATTAAGTGGGGGATCCCACTTGAGAGCCCCTGCGGGCCACGAGCTCAGGGGTCTGGCCAAACCAGACTCTAGTCTCAACCATTCTGGTGGCCACGTGACCCTGAGCCAGGTGCCTGACCGCAGCACCTCCCTCTCGGCATCTGGAGAATGGAGATAGTCCTGACACTGTCATGTGGCTAAAAGAATCAGTGACAGCGGCTCAGGGTAGGAATCTAGTTAGCATTCTTACTGTTATTATTAGTCAGCTACTAGTCCAAGGAGGAACATCCGGCACCATTTGAAGAAAGCCTTTCAAAGGTTTAGATTTATGGTCATTTGCACTAGGCTTTAACATAAAAGAAACAAAACAAAACAAAACAAAAAACCCTCTCTTCCCAGCAGATAAACACCAGCCTCCAAAGTGAATTTTTGGAGTGGTACCATTTATAAAATTAGAGTGTTGGACTTGGTGGTTTCCAAAATCCTTTCCAGCTCTGACAGTTTGTGATCTATGATCCAAGTTAGAATGTCTTTATTAAGCCCTTACTCTGGGCTCAGCACAGATTTAGGTACTGCTGAGGATACAAATGAATAGCAGCCTTGGACCTATTCTCAAAAATGACAGTCTCGTTAGGAAGATAACAATTCCATACATGAAACAGCTACAACAAGAACCTGGAACACAAAGTGCACACGCACTTGGGAATCAAGTGAAGAGAGAAAAATGTGACCCTCGTTTTGGAAAGAGTTCCTGCTATGTTCTGGAATTATGGAGGCTGCCAGTGGTCCTCATTTAGGGTGTGGACAAAAATGCCTCTCCCTGATATCGCAGAAAAGGTGAGAGGGCAGTTCAACTCTTACCTTCCTGGAGAAGAGAGATCTCCCTGGAAGGGATACTAAATTAATGTCCTGTTTACCTGGCAGCCGACTAGGAAGAAGTTAAAAACCTCATAATACTTTTTCTCCCTAAGAGAATATGGGGGAATAATCCAGGCAAACTGCCCAGTACCAACCCCTTTCCTATAACTGACCCCCGTCCATCAATAAAACAAGTTTAATATCCAAGGTCTATGAGGGAGCCTATGACGAAGCTTAACTGCCAGTTGATTCTGTTGCAGCAGCCCTGGCACCCCAGCACCAACCGGTCTTGGGTGTTTTCTGTACGAAAACACCATATTGACCTCAGGAGGATGGGATAAGATGACCTAAGAGATCACTTGTCCCTCTAAATGCTGGATTCTTCCATGTGCTTCTCAGGGGCCTCACCACTGCCGTGGAAAGGTACCCACACCTACTCCGCTTACTCTAGGGATTCCATTTGAATTACCACCTATCTATTAAAATATTACTGTGTAAGCCAACTGGGTTTGTCCTTTGTCACTTGTGAGTGGAAGTAAAGGGTACAAAGATATTGTATTAACAGGAAATGACTACAAAAGTCTTCACCCCTAGAAATGTGACGTTGAGAACTCAGAAAACTTGCAACGATGTAGAAAATCCATGATCCGACCAAACCCGTCCTGATGAGAGGTTAATAAGATTTTACAGGGAGAGACATTTTATAGGAACTAAACCGAAGCCAGCCAGATGAAGGGTCAGAGGCTGGGCTTCAGGCCAGTCCACTGGGCTTCTGAGTATTGACTCCAGGGCACCACAAAGCTTGTGGCCTTCTCTCACTGTGGGAGCACTTAGTCATCCTTAATCCCATCTCTCATTCCCCACCTCAGTGGGAAAGTAAATCACACCCCAAATCTTATTTCTCCCTCAAACGGTGAGAACACATGGGCTGTAGAGGGAGGTGATTCCAGTAAGCACTCTTTATGGGTGCCCTCTGGAACTGGTCTTCCCTGAGGCTGGAAGTGTTGTTTCACACATGTCCTTGACTTTGAAAATGATCATCCAAACAGAGCAGAGATGCCCATGAGAGCTACAGCGTCCCGTGGGAGTCGCTGGGGCAGGACATCCTCCACCACCCGCCCCAGTTCTGCCTCTGCATTTTAAAAAGAAAAGCCATATGCATTGAAAATCGAACTCAGGCTGAGACTTTTTCATAGCAGATGCTCCAAAGGGGAAATGAAGCCTGGGGGCAGATACTCAAACAAAGGAAAACCAATCCCAGAGGCACTGGAGGGAAAGCTGAAAATCATCAGGATACAGGCAAGTCCAGTCCAGCTCTGCACCCAGTCAAACATGTACGGAACCCTACTGCGCCCCAGGCTTGTGAAGGAGAAGCATAAATCACAGGTGCTTTCTGCCTCTCTCCTCCAAGAAGATAGGGAAGTGGCATAAGGGAAAGACATTCGCACGTGAGTTCGAATTCTGACTGTGACATTTAATAGCGGTGAGATCATGGACAAGTAACTTCACCTCTGTGAGCCTCTGCTTCCCCATCTTCAAATGGGAATAAGAATAGCCATCTACAAGGATGCCGTAAGGATTAGATAAAACGTGCGAAGCACTTAGAACAGAGCCTAATACACGAAGCACTCAAGAAAAACAGTACTGAGTTATCCAAACTTCAATTTCTTCATATGCAAAATGGGCACAATCAGATTCTGCAGGGTTGTTGTGAGGATTAAATGAGACAGTGAGCACATAAAGCATCTGGCAGGTGTGTCCCCGGCACAGCGGAAGCTGTCGGGGAGGGAAGCACCAGAGCAGGCGGCATGAGCTAGCAACTGGAGGGTGATCTGTAGATAACTCATAACTCCACTCAGTGTAGGCTACACCTCAACACCAGAAGGAGCAGTTACAGGGACTTAGGTCAATAGAGCTCACTTGGTAGCCATTTCAAGTCCACAAAAAACTTAAGGCTGCAAGTGAATACTGTCCTAGCTAAAATGAAAGGTTCTGAAGGAACAGGATGTCCTTCAGAAAACCTGCTATTACCCTTGCAGAAACAACAGTGATTTCCCCCCTTGTTTCACTGAAGGACGCTCTAGCACATGCCACACTTGTGAATTCTGGCCACAGCCAGAAGTCATTAATTTCTATAAAGCCATATTTTCGGCAAGGGGGTAAAAATCCCAGAAGTACTTCAAGATGCCCATTCTACTGCGTAGCTGACACACACTACGTGTCAGTACCCCACCTTCCAAAAATAACCCCACTGCCTACAGAAATGGAGCCACTACAAATTAGCCTGGGTTTGGGGCCGGGCTCGGAACAGCTGATTTTATAAAACTGAAATCCAAGTAGATGCTGGAATGATGCAAGAGAAAAAAATTTACACTGTGTCCCTCTGTTTCGTCCTATCAGTTTTCCTGACCCTTTTAGGAGATTCAGCAAGCATGGGATGCCAAAGGTATTTGGCCAGTGTAACAGAAGCCCGGGCTTGAATTTCTCCCCCCAGCTCTGGGGCTCTTCTTTCACAGTTCTTTACCTAATGGAAATTTCCTCTTTAGTATCCTTGCTCCACTGAGTTATTGCCGATGACAGCATCTTCCTTGTCATCAGGGCCGATGTGACCCACGCAGAACAGGAAAAGGTAGAGAAGTATTAGGGGTTCGTGTGTGAGGGAGAGTCCTTCTTCCAGCGTAAGGCTGTACGGCTGCAGGTCTCAGAGCCGCCATGGCCTGCAACAAGCTATGCTAGAACGTGGAAACCCAGAACCCCAGCTATGTGGTGCCAGAAGGATGGGTGGCATGAACTCTGGGGGTGCTGCCATGACACAGTCAAAAGGCAGGGGCAAAGGAGTCAAGTCCTTACTGTGCACGCTGTGCAAGCTGGTGAAAGCTGCTTAACTTCCTGGAACCTCAGTTTGGTTCTGAAAAAAACAGTCTAAAGGGCTGCTTTGAAGGGTTAAGGAGATAATGCAAAATGCCTGGCACACAGGAGGTCATCAATTTTTACAAGTTTCTTACAAGCAGTCTGGAGGCTTAAACTGCAGAGTTGTTTTTGACTCTGCCAGAATACTAGTAGGAAAACCTCCTTTAAGTCATGTAAGACCTAAGTCGCTTCAAAACTAAGGTCTTCACCACTTCACTCATATTGCTAAAACAGCCACATTTAAAAATGATTCTCGGAGTATGAGTTTTGCCTTAACATTGAAAAACCCTTTTGTGATACTTGTGAACAGAGCAGAGTTAAAGGAGAATGTGATCCAACAAGTAGTGGGTATCTGTCACCAACACAAGGCAAACCAAACATCTAGTCCTCAGTCGGCCAAATGGTGGAGGGGGCAGGCTGGGACTGGGGACCGGCATTAAAAAAAAAAAAAAAAAAAAAAAAAAGGCATGGAACAAGTTGAGGTTTGGCAAGAAAGAGGCATTTCTGGACCCCAGATCTCTATCCACTAGAAGTGGGGCAGGTTTGTCTTTTTTCAGTTCTACTTGGTTATGATTATGTATAGCCCTTAAGGCAAAAAGAGAAAGGGGAAGGAATCCAGAAAAGAGACCCTGAATAAGAATAATAAAGACATTTTAAAGCTAGGATTGGCATTCTATTCCAGCTAACACGCCTAAACCAATGACCTTGGGGTTTTTTTTTGGGGGGGGGAGGGGGCAGAGAGCTCTGGAGATCTAAAAGCCCTCCTACCCTAAGACATACACCATGTTGCTATTTCATGGGTAAACACTTATCAGGCAACAGACACTCCTTTTCAGTTAAGAAACAAAGTTATCCCAAACCACCCAGAATTATCTCAGCACACAAGGTCTGAACATAAAAGCAACAAAGTCAGACCTCAAGACTGGCCTGGTTCTTAACTAGCCCAAGACACACGCCTGCTGAATTGGCAAGTCTCTCTTGATCTTCCTGACCCAGTTGTGAACTCAGATGTTGTTTCAGATTAATCTAGAAGCTCAGAGTGGATTGAAGCACTCTCATAATAGGATTTTGCTTTTCCTTTAAAAAGGACTGGTAGAGTTTGCTAGAAGGCTAAAGCACAGAAATAAGCAGAATATCCACGGGTAGCATCAGGAAGACTGATTTTCAACAACAGACAAGCATGTCTGTCAGGTCCAGTTTTCCCTTTTTTTCTACATCAATTATAAAGGATCATGTGGGCAAGACGCATCTCTAAACCCAGCTGTGGACGGGACGGTGTCCCAGCCTTAGCTCTGTTATCGGCCAGGCCTCGTCGTAGGCTTCCCCCAAGCAGGGGGAGGGGATCGTGCTGAGGAGCCAGGCACCCACTCAGTTACCGCTGAAAACCCCTTGAAGCACACGGAGGGAAGCCAGAGGTGGGTTTCCCCACAATTGGTGCTAGTCAAGGGGGACTGTCACCCCTTGAGGCCTCCATCTGCCATGCCAACAAGGTTTTCAATACGCATAAACGGCCCGCACCTCAGTACTGAACCGAGAGACAGACTGAGATGTGGGAAAAATCTCTCCGAGGTGGTCACACCATAATGCCTGATTTGGCAGATAAATTATTTCAACACTAGGAAAGCACACAGGCTTTGGGTAGCAAGGATCCGAACTCTGTCACTGCTCCCAACTCTGTCACTAGTGTCAGCCGGATGAACATGAGCAAAACACACACTCTCCTTAGGGATCAGTGTCTTCATCTGTAAAACAGGGAGGATGCTATCCACGGAGTTGCTGGGTTAATCCAAAGAGACCTTAGTTTTAAAAGTACTTGGGGAAAAAACACAAAGCAATGTGTAAAGGCCAAGGGTTATTACTGCAAATCTTATTCTTTCTTCTAATGCGTGCTCCACTCCCCGTTCCTCCCCAACTGTACCCTGCATGTCTCATCCTGTAATATAGGAGTCACCTTATACCATTCTGGAACAAAGGAAAGCATAAAGAAGTCAATTATAAATGGACTAGACTCTCAAAATGCAGAAATTCAGAAACAGAACATTTCACAATAGAAAAGAAGCTCGAGCTTATCTCACTCCCAGTCACAAGGACTTCATTCTTGTAATGTACTTTGTATTTCAAATGAATAGATATATTCTCTTTAATACCAAAGGCTTGGGAAGAAAGAAGAAGGGTGACATCATAGAGGACAATCACAGATGCTAGGCACCAGTATAAGCTGAGCTTCTTACTGAAAAAGTCAGGTGTGTTTCAAGGGTTTGAAATATCATGATGAGATTTTTTTTTTTAGAAAGAAATCTGTACCCAACTGGTTTCTCCAAATAAGTGAAGTTTTAAGTGAGTATGAGCAGAATGGGTAAAGGAGAGCTTCCAATTGCTGAAGACCATAGCGTAACTTTTAGAATTGTAAACACAGGCCAACAATGTTTACTGCGTATCAGGCATTGTCCTAAGGATGTGGCATCTATGAAATCATTTATTAGTTTAATCCTCACAACAACCCTATGAAGTGGACTCTATTATTATGCAGTTGTACAGAGGAAACTGGAAAGGCCATGGGTGGGGGATGAGTGAAATAGGATAGGGAAACTAAGAGGTACAGGCTTCCAGTTACAAAATAAATGAGTCACGGGAATAAAATGTACAGCTTGGGGAATATAGTCAATGATAATGTAATATCTTTGTGTGCTGACAGATGATAACTAGACTTGAACGTGAGCATTTTGAAATACACAGGAATATCAAATCCTTATGTTGTGTACCAGGAACTGTAAGTCAGTTGCACTTCAACAAACAAACAAACTTATAGGAAAAGAGATAGGACTTGTGGTTAGCAGAGGCAGAGGTGGGGAGAGGAGGAAGTGGACAAAGGTGGTAAAAAGGTACAAGCTTGCAGTTATAAAACACGTTAAGTACTAGCGATGTAATGTACAACATGATTAATATATTTAGCACGGTTGTGTGTTATATATGGAAGTTGAGAATAAATCCTAAGAGTTCTCATCACAAGGAAAAAACATTTTTCCTTTCTTTTCTTCTGTATCTCTATGAGATGATGGATGTTCACTAAATTTACTTGGTAACTATTTCATGATGTATGTCACATTTAAGTCAAATCATTAACCTGTACACCTTAAATGTTTACAGTGCTGTATGTCAATTATATCTCAATAAAACTCGAAGGAAAAAAAAAAAAGAAACTGGAAAGACCACGATCATCTCCAACAATAGCCTGCTAAGCCGCTAAGTATCCACATATATTTGATACTGGATAATCTATGGAGAGAACCCAACTGTGATTTTTGTTATTGTCTCCAAGGAAAATTTCTTCCTGAATGCCAGTGAAAATCTTATAGAGACACCAGGTAGACATCTTTCCTTTCCCAAGCAGTGGTGGCGACAAAGGAAGGAAGCTGACGGAAGTGTAAAAGTTTCCAAAACGTGACATGCAAATCCCTGGATAAGAAAGAGGGTCAGGCTCCAGTCCCCTCTCCTGATGAGTACCCCAACTCAGACACCCCACCCCTTTCCACCACCCACACTGTGCCCTAGGCCATGCGGCCTAAAATCCATCCCCTGCTCTCCACAAAGCTCTCACCCTCACATCTGCAACAGGCCCCAGATAAAGAGGAGGTTCTGTGGATGCCCACCGCGTGGACCACATTACACCACGTCAGGTCACCGTGCTCGTGCACCATTTGCAGCTGGGGAGAAAGACGGAAGCCACGCTGGGTGGGGACTGGGACCAGTGACTGCAAGAGTCCCTGCCTGTGAAGAGGCCTGCTCTTCCTCCCCGCTTCTCCCAGAAGGATCTGCTGGAGCAGGTGGAGCACCGAAGCGAAGAGATTTACTCCGTCAGAGCTGACGTGGTCAAGCAAATCTAGCTGCAGAGAGGCTGTCGCTCTGGCACGAGCTGCCATGTGTGTCAGTAACTGAAATGTGGAGACACACCTACAAGGGGGTGGGCGATGGGGGAGGGAAAGCTACGAGGGCTGCGGGGAGAGAATCAGCAAAGCCCAACTGTGCTCCCGGGGGGTAAGGGCTCCTCCGGCTCGGGCTTCCCTCCCCTCCTCTCCACCCCTGCTGCCGCGCTGTTCTTCCCCAAGCCCACCTCCCCCAATCTGAGAGGAATACAATGTTCACAGTGGACACCAAGGTGCTGATTCTTCCTACTAACTGCACTGCGTGGGGGTGGATGGGATGCAGCTAGAGATACAAGGGCCACCTCTTCACGTGTCAGGGAGGTTGTTCAGCCGCAAGTGTGACGGATGCGAGAGGGAGAAGACAGCAGGCGGGGAACTGGGCTTCAGCACCTGGGAGAGCAAGGGAAGGTGAGCCTCTCCTGGGGGGTGGGGGTGTGAATGGAGGCAGCTCAGCGCCAAGGCACTCGAGTCCTAGCTCATTTCTCCTGAGACCTGGCTTGATCCCAGGCTCAAAGAAAGGCCACAGGAAGGTTCTTTTAAAAACAGACTCAAAGGCTCCCACCCTTCAGAAGGACTAAAATTTAAAAACTGCAGCTCGGCTCCTCAGAATCCTCTGGTATTTGCCTGGGATTGTCCCCTGGATTCCTTAGTGGCCTTTTAGTAGGCGTTCCTAACTTTAATATCCTTCAACCCCACAGAAGATGACCTGGGAGAGGGCTTCCCTGGTGGCGCAGTGGTTGAGAGTCCGCCTGCCGATGCAGGGGACGCAGGTTCGTGCCCCGGTCCGGGAGGATCCCACATGCCGCGGAGCGGCTGGGCCCGTGAGCCATGGCCGCTGAGCCTGTGCGTCCGGAGGCTGTGCTCCGCAACGGGAGAGGCCACAACAGTGAGAGGCCTGCGTACCATTAAAAAAAAAAAAAAAAAAAAAGATGACCTGAGAGAGAACATTCAGAATTTACACCCATCTACTTCCTGCAGATCTGGCGTTTTAAAATCCTGCTGAATTAGGCATTCCCAGGTTAACAGATTTCAGGTCTAAAAAACAAGTCCTGGAATGAGGAAGAAAACACAATCCACTTAACTCAAAAGCTGCCCTTTCAAAGTGACTTAATGGACCTATTCTGATGTCTTGTGTTACTTTTAAAAGAAAACCTTCAATTACTAGAAAGATAGAAAAATAGGGGCTCTGGTTCACTGTACTTTCAACCTAGAAGAAAGCTAATTAACCCTTGTTTGTAAAAAAGAGTCACCCATTTTCTTGCCGAAACAGAACTGATTCTTTAGGATGAAGTTTCCTTAAGGATCTCTTATAATTTCAGGAGTTAAGGCTGATATAGTCTCTACCCCCCACACACATTCCCGTCCATTGACCATCCTTCCCCACGATTCTTCTCTTTAAGCATCAGGCTCTGATCTGTACTGAAATAGAAGTCCCTCTGTAAAATTCTTGCTGTTATATACCCCTCACTGCAAATGAAAAGCTCAGAACATTAAGTTCTGCAGGGGAATGCACATGAGGGGAAATCAAAGCACTGGGCACTTGAAAGCAGAAGGATGAAGAAATATAAATCCTCTCCAGAGAAAAATCGTATCAGGCAGAGCCTCTAAAACATTTCTTACACAGCACCCAGCATTCCATAAAAACTACCAGACATGGAAGTCAAACAGAAGGACTGAAAACTAAGAAAAAAACCCAGACAAGATCACTTACTAGGGATCCGGGCATTAGAGTTATTAGACACAGAGTTTAAAATAGAATGATAGTAATGTTCAAAAAGATTTATAGAAGGATGGAGAATTTTAGCAGAGAACTCAAATTACGATGTTCATAGATGGATGAAACCAGGAGAGTAGACTGAGCACCAAAAAGGATGAGTGAGCTAGAGAGGAAGTCAGCAGAAAATAGCCGGATCAAAGCACGGAGAAAAACAAGAGCGTAAGAGACTCACGGGACATGGTTTTAAAAGCCCAACGTCCATGTAATGGGAGTCACAGGAGGAAAGAGTGAGAAAGCGGCACAAGTGCTATCTGAAGTGACACCAGCCAAAAATTTCCCCGAATCTCTACAAATTAAAGACATTGGACAAATCCTCAACAGGAGAACCATATCTAGGCACGTCATCATTAAAAACTGAAGACAAAGAGTCACAGGATAAAAGACATATCACCTTCAGAAGAGCAGCAATAATACTGGCAGCTGTTCCAACAGAAGTAATGGAGTGTCACGGAACGGTATTATTCAAGGGCTGAAGGAAATCTGCCAATCCTGAATTCTAAATTCAGTAAAAATGTCTTTCAAAGAGATAGGTGAAATAAAGATGTTTCCGGGAGGGGGGGGGGAATGCATTAATGGAGGTAAAGTGTTATAAGGACCTTGTATTGTCTGAGAAGAAAAATAAAAAAGACACAAAGATGGGACAAATAAATATTCTATGACTCAGTAACTCTGCTCCTCAGTATGTAATGGAGAGACTCTGCACATGTGCTCCAGGAAACATGAACAAGAATGTGAAAAGCAACCTTGTTCATGACAGCAAAACACTGGAACCGTCCAAATGTCTTAACAGTAAAGTCAATACATTGTGACACATCCATACAATGGAATACTATATAGCCATGAAAATGAATGCACTATAGACACACATATCAGCGTGGATGGATCTCCAAAACGTAACGTCGAGTTAAAAAAAAAAGGTCACAAGAGGATATATTTAGTTTGATTTTGTATGTAAGTTCAAAACAGGCAAAGTTGTTTGGTGACACATACAAATATGATAAAACTACATACAGAAAAGACGTGATTAACACAAAATTTGGGACAGAGGAAATTACCTCAGGGTATGAAGTGAAGGAAGGAAACATGATCAGGGAGGCTTCAAAAGTACTAATATGTTCTATTCTATTAATATAATATTCTAGTTTAAGCTGAATGGTAGGTCCTGGTATTCATTTGATAGTTCTTTAAGGTATACATATACTATATGATACTCTTATGTATGACTCTTCCATAATTTAAAAAAAATTTTACGGAACTTGTTTCCTAAACATGCCACCAAAGGCAGAATTCACTTTTTTTTTTTTTTTTTGTGGTACGTGGGCCTCTCACTGTTGTGGCCTCTCCCGTTGCGGAGCACAGGCTCCGGACACACAGGCTCAGCGGCCATGGCTCACGGGCCCAGCCACTCCGCGGCATGTGGGATCTTCCCAGACCGGGGCACGAACCCTTGTCCCCTGCATCGGCAGGCGGACTCTCAACCACTGCGCCACCAGGGAAGCCCCAGAATTCACTTTTTAAAATAAAAATTAACTTCTTTAAAATTATACCTATATTTGAAATATCACCATATTCAAAGACATCAAAACCAGAATGTTTTCTCAATTTTGCCACTCAGGCAGGAAAAGTGAAAAAACAGAAAGAAACCACCTAAGGAAAAAAATAAAGGTAATTTGCACGGCTATTTATTAGACTCTTGTAGAAAACTTCTCATTGCAATGATGGAGACAAAAGCAGACTGTATAAAGGTCCTTTCTCCATTCAGCACCTTCCTTCCTCCACTAAAAGCAAGGAAAATCTTAGAAATGAACCCCTCAGTAAAAGGACAAGAAGCTGACTAAAAAGAGGTGGAGAGAAATGAGGGCTTGCATATTAACATAATCGAGTCCACCACACGGACTTGAAATTCTTCAAACACGTGCTACAAGTTAACATCATATGACTTTAGTTTCACTTCTTAGTTTAGAGCTGAACTGTCCAATAAGGCAACCACATGCCACAGGAGGCCACTGAGCACTTAAAATGTGATCAGTACGAGTTATGATATGGTATATGTATGAAATACATACTGGAATTCAAAGACTTAAGATGAAAAAAAGAATGTAAAACATCTCAATTATTTTTACATATTGATTACAAGTTGAAATGATAATATTTTGGATATAATGGGCTAAATAAAAATATTAAAAATAATTGCATCTGTTTCTTTTTACTTTTTTGTTTTGTTTTTTTTTTTTGCGGTACGCGGGCCTCTCACTGTTGTGGCTCACTGTTGTGGCCTCTCCCGTTGCAGAGCACAGGCTCCAGACGCGCAGGCTCAGCGGCCATGGCTCACGGGCCCAGCCGCTCCGCAGCATGTGGGATCTTCCCAGACTGGGGCACGAACCCGTGTCCCCTGCATCGGCAGGCGGACTCTCAACCACTGCGCCACCAGGGAAGCCCTCTTTTTACTTTTTTAATGGGACTTCTAGAACAGCTTAAATTACAAGCGTGGCTCACATTATATTTCAATTGGAGAGTGCTGGTTTAGACGTCTGACTCTAAAAGAAAATGTTTACGGACACAGCTTATGAAATTAAAATTAAACTCAAAAGATACCCAAATCTTACATTTCAATTATTTCCTAGATAACCAATAATATATTGCAAATAGCTGCTATTCACATGAGCAGAAAATAATAGATGAAAGGCATTGGTCTGGATTTAGGAAGAAAGGCCTTTGTTACCCAAGGTGGAAATATCTAGCAGAAAGGTGGGTAGAAAGTTAACTACGGGGACGTACCCCCATCAGTTACTACTCTTATCGTTCCCCTGCCCAGCAGGAATGGCTCCAAGTCTACGACTTTTCAACTTCAGGTCGGCCGTCACGGATGCCTCCGCAGCCTTTGAATGGCCTCTCCCTGCATACAAGCCTGAAGGGTTACCACTGCTGTACTCCTTCTGAGTGTAGCTTTATTAGTATGGGTATCCGACTGTCATGTAAACATGCTGTGTCTGTTTTTCTCACAAGGCTATGTGGGCTGCAGCATGCTGAAAGGCTTGGAGTGCATGCTCCAATGACAGGGAGCCAGGGAGGTTTGGTCATCTTCATACCATACCACCAGTGCCTGGAACACTGTTAAAGCAAAATAAAGATTTGCTTTGCATTCTTTTTCAACTCACTAGCACCTAACCCCAGTCCCACTTCACAGAAATGATAGATTCTACTTCACTAAGGGAAAAAAAAACCCCTCTTGCCTTACCCCCCCACCTTCAATTGAATAAGTGAGCTATTTCTTAAACCTCGACCCTTCCTCTGTGCTCTTCTAAGACCCTGTCTTGGATATCGCTCAATCAATCCTTTTTTCTCTTGTATCTTCAGTCTTTCTGGCTTCTTCTTCTCAGATTGACAGATACAATTGAATCTGCTCAATCTTAAAAATGCCTTCCTTTAACTTTCCCTTCCACTCAAGTTATTATTCATCCATTTTCTTCCCTCTGTGCCCATATCTCTTAAAAGATACGGCATCACTGTCTCTTTTTCTATTAAATGAAGGTTCTGAAGGCATGTTCCTATAGCAAATAACACAAATCAGGGATCAAAACATATAATGGTGTCCCCTCAATACCCATCAGTCTGGGCATAACTGGAAACAAAGGGGAGCATGTTTACTAGCAGTTAATGCCTGATTTCTTAGCACCTCTCCCAGACAAGCGGGAGCCCAAGCATGTTCCTGGGCTGCAGGTGCAACACGAGCTTAAGGGTGTATCCAAGAGGCAGCATCCAAGGAAGAAAAGAAAAACCATCTACAGTCCAAGGCAAAAGGTGGGAAACAAGGCAGAAAGAACTCCCTGAAATGTATGGAACCCCTACCATATCTTTTCAGAGGGTGCCTGTGGCTTTGCTGATGGATAGGAATGGGGCCTCTCAGAGGATCTTGAACCTCTAATCCTAACCCTTAACAACTGCTGTAAAGTCTATAAGGGTCAGAGATGCAGGAAAACAGAACATCATTGCCTTGGATGTTTCTTAATCTTCAGATAAGTGCCTCCCCTTCCTATGTTACCAAAAGAAGAATGCCAAATGGACTTAAAATGAACCTCAGAACTTCATGGATCAAGATGAGAAAATAAAATTGGGAGATTGTTTCTGCCCCCCCAAAACAAAACAAAACAAAACAAAAACCTCACTCTAGGAATCCACTGAAACGAGCCCTTTAAGCTCAAAGGGGAGAGACGCTTGCTGAAAGCACGCCGCTCAAGTCCTAACTGTCTGGTCCACCTCTGTTTCCCCGGGAGCGAGGGACAGGGCCAGGCACAGGGTATGGATGCATACAAGACAGTGCAACTAGGGAATGGACAGGTGCTGGTCTCCCTAGTGAACCTGGAATGAACCCACAGGAGCTTTGGGAATAAATGACCAAAAAGACTGCTCACTGGTTTGACTTCAAAGTCCATATTTTCAAAAACGTGTTCTTTTTCATCTCTTCAGCTCCGTGTGCTAATCACTTTCCTTATGTTGAGGGGTATCTGGTTTAAAACTTTGCTGAGAAGTTTTCATCTGTTCTATCTGTTGAGTGCCAGAGGGTATCGAGGAGACTGGGAGATTCTGGCCAAGTATTTTCTTTAAGGCATTGTAGTGCGTTCACATTGCTGTATCTGTGCGCACAATTCAGATGTGTGACTGCTGTTTACAGCAGTCACAAGTGAGGCTGAAACACGTAAAGGAAACCAGAGAAGTTCTGGAGTCACACATTTGGGTACATTTTGGCTTCACTTATTGGCTGTGTGATCTTTGGCGACTTCTCAGTGTCCCTTCTGTAAACTGAGATGATGCCTAACTCCCAGGGTCCGTCCGTTCCTTCCTCCTTTAATTTCTTCCCTCCTATCAACAAAAAACTTACTTTGCATCAACTATGTGCCAGGCACTGTTCTAAGCACTGGGGATGCAGCAGTGAAGAAAACAGACAAAGCTTGTGGCCCTCTTGGGGTTTATATTCTAGTGGCATAGACAATAAACAATATAAATATACAAAATGAAAGCAGTAATAAATGTTAAGTGAAAAATTAAGCAGGGATGGAGGACAAGTGGTGGTGATAGAGGGGGCTGCAATTTTAGATGGGGGAGGGGCGCCAGGACGTCTCACTGACAAAGTGACATTTGGATAAAGAAGATGCAGGTGAAAACCATGGGGTTATAGAACATTCTAGGCAGAGAGAATTGCTGGTACAGAGACCCTGAGGCAGAAGTCCTGAGGGACAGCTGAGCAACAGTAAGCAGGTCAGTTCGGTGGAGCCAAGTGGGGAGGGGAATGACAAGTGGGTAAAAGGCAAGGTAAGGAAAGTACAGGGGGAGGCAGACCACGTGTCCGTTATAAATCACTGCACAGACTTTAATCTTCTCTGCGGAGTGAAAGGGGAAGCCACTGGAGGGGGCTGAGTGGAGGAAGGACCCGATCTGAGTTCTGTCTGCCGTACTGAGAGCCGCAGTGAGAAGGGGGGCAGGAAGGGTGGACACAGAACCTGCTACAATAGACAGGGCAGGGCTGAGCGCCGGGATGGATGGCGTGGAAGCAGCGGGTGGGAGGGGAAGGTCCACAGGCGGCGCAGCTGACGGATGTGCTGAGTCAAGGATGACCCCAAGGTATGTGAGCAACTGGAAGAAAGGAGAATGGAGAAGAAAGGTTAAAATGGTATCAAGTGCCTAGCACTGTTGCCGGGCTCACGGGAAATGACCAAATGTTAACTCTTTACATGTAAAACTTGCGGTGCTGATTCAGAGCCCAGGCATTCACAATGGAGTTAGTCGGCCATCCTAAAGCTAGGAAACGCTTGTAGAGAGAAGAGTCAAATGAGAATATACTCAGCAGTTGGCTCTACGGTACTAACACCCCAACACTGGTTAACTTCCACCGAAAGATGGAACGTGTCTCATCCTCTAATTATCCATCTGTCAGAGATGAGGGGGTGAGATGCCGACCTTCATGTTGTCGATGAATGCTGGACGCAGCACCATGTTTCCCCACCAAACAGAAAGTTTCCATGGAAAAGAGCAATAAACCACGACGTGGTGAGAACACAGGAAAACTGTAAAGAAGCAGCATTCTGTTTTATGTGTAATTTTCTCCAACTCCTAGGAAAGTGACTCAGTCCACCGAGTCCAGGACACAAGTGGCAACTCACAAATGCTCAAGCTCTGAGTGATGAGGGCAGTGAAACCACAACAGAACAGGCACCAAGGTGAGCCGGGAAAGGGAGAGGAGAGCCCGTTCCTGATGGACATTGAAACAACCACAGAACAGGCACCAAGGTGAGCCGGGAGAGGGAGAGGAGAGCCCATTCCTGATGGACGTTGTATCAGATTTTACTCAATGAACCTTTTCTTTATCATACTTGCCAAGCAGCCCAACCTAACTTCAATCTTGAGAGTCAAAGACCCGATCTGTCTCCCACCCCGAGAGCCGGGCAGATGCCATCCAGCACCGCAATTTTGGGTGTAGGGAAAACACTGAGGTCCAGAGATCTAAGAAGTCAATGAGGGACTTATGTAGCCTTAGTCTGAACACTGGTGGAGAAACAGTAGCCATTCCTACCTCAAGATAAATGTCCCCTTTGAATCCTACATGAAAAACTAAAATTCCAAATCAACATGTGGACGCTGTCATTTGCCTTGAGTGGAAACAGGAAAGGAGGGATCTTCAGAGAAAGATCTAGTGACTGGAGTGGACAGGGGCAGGGCAAGTTTGGGGGAACACACTCCTATATATAATGCGCTCTTCCATCACAAATTTAGGTCATGTCTATTTGGCTTTGTCTAAAGAAAATGGTGAAACAGTTTAATGGACTGATCAAATGGGGTCAGAGAGTTAATTTCCCAAAACACAGTTAAAAAGTGAGCCTACCACCTCCCTCCTCCCTCCCCCTCCCTTTCTAGCCCAGTTGTTTTCAATGAGGTCTAAATACCCCCTTTTCCTTTAACAAGGACCCTGAGGTTTGTCTGTCTGGGCTTCGGGGAGGGTGATTTTCTGCCACATCTAGATGGAGGTAGGGTAACTGGAAATGCCGGAGGCAGTCCATGACTTAGCACTAGACAGAGTCACTCTGGCCAGAAAGAACAGTTTGGCTGGATTTGCAATCTGCCTGCTGTGAACGGGCCGTGATTTGATTTTAGCTCTAATTATACAAAAAGAAACTTAGGTCTATTTTCTTCTGGAGGGGTGGGGGCTGTCGGTTTTGTTCTGGCCTCTGTCAAAAGGGCAACTACTCTGCTCACATACATAAAAATACTTGCAAAAAAGTCATAGTTAACACTATGTGTATGCAATTTATGGTCATAATATGACAATGATACTAGGCTTAAAAAGTGAAAAATCCAGTTAGGTCTCTTCCCCTTGAAATTCACTTCTAATCAGTAAGGGGAGAGGAGGGAAACAGAAGGAAGTAAAACGGCAGGCCAGTCTTTCCCTGAATAGGCAGCTGACGGCACGGCATGCTCTCTGGTCCCAGTGGCCGGCCACCTCGGCGCTGCTGCAGCTGCTCCATGTCCCTGAGTCCCTCCTGCCTGGGCTGCCCCCTGTGCCCTCCTGTGCCCACATGGCCAACATCTCCGTGACTTCAAGGTCGGGCGCAGGCCCTCCTTCCCTGGGTACAAAGGCCTGCGCTCCATTAGTGCCCCGCCGGCCCTGCACAGACTTCTGTCCTGGCACCTGAACGCGTTAACACACACAATTACTTATGGGACCTTCTCCCGTGCTGGACTGTGACCCAGGGTGCGGGGGGAGGAGGGAAGACCTTTGTTTTGTTCATGTTTGTTTCCTCTGTGCCTCGCACACATCCTGGTGTTTTTAGTTGTTCATAGACAGTTGTGAACTTACTGTGTAGGCACAATAAGTAACATATTTGTCAATATGAGGTTATGCTTTTTGCACATAAGTCTATATTTAGTCAGCCCAGAGTGTGGAGCTAGAACGAAGTTAAAACGCCTTCACTAAGTGCCTCAGACAGGGTGAGAGCATTTCCTCATTCTCAGCCACACACTTTGGCTTGGACGGTGCAGCACCTAAAAAAGGGCTAATCATGCGACAGAGGGAACTACAGGGAGGGGCTTTAAACGGTGACTTAGATTCTCGGCTCCCCCTTGAGAATGCAGCCTTACATGGTTAGTCCCTGCAAATCTGACATTGAAGACGTGTCCATGAATGAAGCCCACTAGACAGGTGCAACTTTTTGCACCAGATGGGGCCAGGAGTACAGGCTCTGAGTCAGAGAACCTGGGTCCCAGGCCAGCTCTCTTCAGAGCCTTGGGCAAGTTACTTAATTTCTCTGAGCCTCAGTGTCCTCTTGTATCAACAAGGACCAGCACTTCAAAGGGTCACTGTGAAGATTAAACAAGTCCATTCATGTGAAGACTCAGAACAGTACCTGGTACTCGGTGAAGCAGTCAGTAAATATGAGCTAGCAGCATTTCTAAAGATACCTATTCAGCTACTAGCTTAAACTGAAAACTTCCCTCAACTACGCAATCATATAGCATCTATCCCATGTTTCCTATATAGCAATACCCAGGAATCAAGATCAATTAAACACTTACACATAATACACTAACATATTCCACACAATCAAGCTCATTACCCCACTATTTCACGAATCGCGTGGCAGTGAACAAGCCTCCTGGTCAGCTCTGAGAACAGATTATGTGAGACAAAATGCAAGGAAATACAAAATTAACATTGTGGTTACCGTTTATCAGAACACAGACAAAGCCAGATACACCAACAGTCCAGAATGAAGGAAACAGGTTGCTGGCTTTTGATTGGAATTTCCTCAGATTGTTACCATGTAGTACGAACTTAATCTAAATGTTTCTTTGCACACAGTCAAGCTTATGTGGAATGTATCAGAAGTGATAGAATAAAGGCTTGGGTTTGTGTGTGAACAAAACTGCTTTCAAGAAATGTATCATTACCAGGCAGATTAAGAAAATACCACGGACTTAAAAGTACCCTTGGTCTGTAAATAAATTAGGTTATAATGGAAAAGAATATGAAAAAGAATATATACACACACACACACATAACTGATTCACTTTGCTGTATACCTGAAACTAACGCAACTAACTAATCAACTATACTTCAATAAAATTAAAAAAGTAATAAGTTAGTTTACCGCTTGTTGGCGGAGGAGGGATATACAGGCTAAATAAACAAAAGAACAGGTAATCAAACATTTTAGGTGACTTTTCCAGAAGCGCACATGACTGTAAAATGAATTGTTATGCTCGTACTTGACAACATTTTCAAGATGGCGTTTGCTCTGACATTTGAAACCATAGCACCACACCATCTCACCAACCAAAATTTAATAAGAGCACTTACTGTGGATTGATGTATGGTATCCTCCCTGCAGTACCCCCTACAGCTGGCAAATGGATTTTCCAAGGAAGAGGGGAAAAACCTAGGACACGCCACAACAGGTCCTTATAGCCCAGATGAATCAATGGGGGGAAAGGAGCAGAATTCAAGCAGTCCACGTATAGTATTTCAAGAGCAGGATGTCTCCAGGGAGAATGTGGCAAAGTATCTCTAATGGTATCAATATATGCAATTCCATAAAAACAGCAGCTAAAACCAATATAGTACCAGGCAGAATGAATGACGATTTAAGATCAGAAATAACCAAATGTTCAGACTCTTCAGTTTGTTTTCTTCTGTTCTGAGGGACAAAAGAAAGGAATAAAGAATGTGCTAGAAATTTGGGGAATGTGCTCCAAACCTCCTTCCTCCTCCTCCTCTTCCTCCTCCTCCTCACACGCTCTCCCTCCCCCTCCTCTTTGTAAAAGGCCTTTAATTAGCTCACATCCCATCCCAACTGGGGATCCCTAATACATCCTGACACCAGCCTGCGGGCCGGGGCAGTGGGGTCTAAGCGCAGCCAGATTAGCAGGCTCCCGGTGGAGCCCCTGCTGCTCTTATCTCCGCAGATGCCTGAAGAGTCTGGTATCTTCCCTCCCAGCCCTCCTGGGAAGCCACCCCAGCAGGTGCCCATTGGCAATAGTTTTGTGTTACAGGCCTGAATGAATGATCCCTGCAGGAGCTGCCGACTGTTTTCACAGACACAGAAGGCAGTCAAAAGTCCACCGCGTGAACTTGGAATGACCCCAGCTGCAGAGTCACTGGCGGGTTCATTGGGAGGGCAGGCACGCTTTATTAAACAACTAATACTCTTCACAGATAACTTTCCGAAAAAGCACAAGTGTTAACTCTTTGCAATCTTGCTCCGACAAGCAAGTGGAGGGGCTCCACTGGGTGACTGAGGGCTTGGACCCGAGTGATGATTTGGAGACAGAAAGATGGTGATGTCATCCGGCCCGGCAAAGGGTCAGGACTCAGGCACGACCATTTGGTCAGCTGTCTTGTTAAAGTGTTCCAGATTAAAGCGAAAAGGCACAAAGCGAAGGTTCCAGGCGCCTACTCTGGCGAGGACGGTGCCAGCCCTCACCCAGGCCGGCCTGTCCCCTGGTCCACACCCCACTCAGACACGCGGGAGAGGGAAGGGGGGCCGGCCCGGCAAACTCAGTCACCCACCCAGGCCGGCGTGCAAGTCATTCTGCCCACAGCAGCCAGAGGCTGCACAGTTAGTGCCTTTCTGGAGGAGGATTCAGAAGAGGCACAAGCTCAAACCAAAGTGTTCTAATAATCATGTTCTTCTGGGCTGCCTGGCCAAGTGGGCCACGGAACCAGGCATCTGCAGGGCTCACCCAGGGGGATGCCAAGTGGCTGTTCCTTCCCTAGGTTAGACCCAGTCCTGGAGGGTCCCTTTTCTTCCCCCCTTTCTTTCTCTCTTAACTCACACAGAACTTTAGAGGGAACCCAATGACAACAATCATAATTAATAACGTGCAGATAAACATAAGGAGAAACTTTTAAAGTTCATTTTAACCAACAAAGTTACGTTAATTTTGGCATTAACCAAAGACTATGTGTCTATCAAAGTTTTATCTCTATCTCACTTCATCAGTTGCCTTCTAAATCTAATTACAGAGGGATCCCCTATTTGGTTCTTTTTTTGGGGGGGTGGTCTTGTTTTGTTTTTAGATGAGGTGCAGTTTTGCAGGGGTTTACTCACTGGATGAGACACGGGTGAAGGACTAGTGATGTGAGGTGCTTCAAAGGAGCTATACTTCCCTCCTGTTCAGGTGAGCCGATCTTTACACAGAACAGATCCCTTGGGCTTCCCTGGAGGCGCAGTGGTTGAGAGTCCACCTGCCGATGCAGGGGACACGGGTTCGTGCCCCGATCTGGGAAGATCCCACATGCCGCGGAGCGGCTGGGCCCGTGAGCCGTGGCTGCTGAGCCTGCGTGTCCGGAGCCTGTGCTCGGCAACAGGAGAGGCCACAACAGTGAGAGGTCCACGTACCGCAAAAAAAAAAAAAAAAAACAGATCCCTCAGCCCAACAAGCCCTCGGGGGCTTTCTTCATACCATGCACAGTGCTTGGGGTTAAAGATACCAAGGTGACTATGACTTAGTCCCCTGTCCTCAAGGAGCTCGGTCCAGTGTGGAGACAGATGTATAAATAAATAAAATCCACATAAAGGATGCTGAGAAAATGAACACCACATCAGGGCTCTGGCCCCACTACTTTTCTCTCCCTCATTTCTAAAAGGACAAGAAGCAGGTACCCACAGCTGCTGACCCCATTTCAAAGACAATGCCAGATCTGTAGCCAGAAGGCCTGAGTTTCAGAGCTGGCCCCGCAGCTAATTAGCTGTGAGAACCTCACTGGGTCTCAGTTTCTCCATCTGTAATTTTAGAGGGTGAAAAGCTGGTCTTCGAATTCTTTCCCAGATCTGTGTCCTAAGAATTTCTACGAGGGTATCAGAGGTTGTGTTGAGGGTCCAAACCTGGGAAGAGCTGCCTTTGCCATGTTCATCTGGAAAGAGTGAGAAGAGGTTTAGGCTCAAGATTTATCTTGGGAGGAATACAAGATGGGCTTCAATGGAAAGGGAGCAGTTAAGAGAGTTAAGTTACCACATGAAATATTACTCAAAAGAGGCTTCTCATAGAAGTCAATTTGTAAAAAAAATAAAACTGAGGTTAGACATTGTTCACCGTTGTGTTTTAACTTTTAAAGAGAAACAAGTGGCAAATTCTTCATTGTATTTAGTCCTAAGAATTTTTCTCTCTATATATAGCATTCATTGAGGCACCTCAACTCGTCTTGCCAATTGATTTTTAAACAACCGTACTGCAGCAATCCTACAAACTTTCCATGCTGACACTACTGGACACAAAATCCAAACAGGTAGGAAGCATTCCCAGAAAAAGGCTGATAAAATCTACCTGGTTTTGCCCCCTTTGCTGTTTCTCAGTGATCCTGTGACTAGAGATTTTCGTGCGCATCTAAGATTTTAGAACCAACCATTCACACAACCCAGCATGGGTGCCAGCAAAGTAAGGTCCTCTCTTGGAAGTAACACTTTTCCACAGCTGTCTCCCCATGTCAGAATGTTCCTCTGGCCCTCCACCGAGGAGATTTATTCTGGCGGGAAAAGCAGTGGGCTTGGAGTCATGAGGTCTGGGCATCAGCCACTGGTGCCAACGCTGACTGCATGATTTTGGCAAAACCATTCAACCCGTGTGGCTGCATTTCCCATCACCTGCCCTGCTGGCCCCCTAGGGATGTTTCATCAAGGTTAAATTATCTCACAGACATGAAAGCGCTTTAATGCCTGAGGGGGAAAGGGTGCTTTCTAGAGCAGCAAAGTGGTCTAAGGAAAGAGCCTGGGGCCATAGAGGAGGCCTGAGTCCTAGTCCTCTTCTACAAGCTCCCTGCTAAGCCTCCAGGAGTCATTACCTTTGCTGTGACTCAAGTGGCAATAATACTTGTACTCTTTCCTGTATGTCTGTGAAGATCAAACAGTAACAGGAGTATGCTACAAAGGTTAAATTTCCAGAAAACTAGCTCTTCTTTTATAACTAACTTTGACATCATCCTTGCCAATTTCCAAGTTACCAATAAAGAGAAAATAATCCATCTGGCCAAAATATCCTGCTTTGAAACATGACAAAGGCAGCAAAACTGAAACAATGGGCTGTTTTTGGAAGCATGCTCTGCTTAATTTTCATTTCAGTGAAAACACTGAAAGTCGCTGCTTCCAAACCAACGTGTTGTTACATAAATTCAATGTGTTGTTACATAATGTTTACTTAAACATCTTCCTCTAATAAAGCAAACAGATATTTCCCATAAAGATTATTTTAATTCATTAGATTAAGAGGGATTGGGGTTTCCCTTCTTCCCCCATAACAGTTTCCCAAGGCTTCCTGCTACCTTGCGGAGCCTGGCCCCGATCCAGTAATGCACACCTGCCCTCATTCCATCCAGGTCCGTATCCTAGACCTGAGTGATGGGGAGCGGAGGAGAAGAAACAGGATCCTGGAAGTCAGCAGCCTTTTCCTATCTGTATTTCAACACATAGACCATGGCTGTGCATCTCAGTCAGCTTACAGACATGCTTGGGAGGAAAGTGATAAAGAAACGTTTTCAAAGTTTCTGTTTATTCCACATAAAAACCATAAAATAGTTAATTTAAAAATCCAGCAGGTGTTTCACATATTTCATAACTATTTGTTGAATCTACACCACGTGAAAATGTCATACCAGATAAATGGGAGCCCACGTGGGAACCACCGGGATCCCCTCAGCTCTCTTACAATAAATATTTATGACTAGTCATAGGGACACTGGCAACGGTCGATGACAGTGAGATCTTCGCCTACCAGGAGCTTTACGTCTACTCTGGGATGCAAACAAATAAGCAGGCAATTGCATCAAACAGTTCGTCTCAAGACGATCTCATCCTTGAGGAACAGAATAAAGTGTTATTTCCCCTTGGCCCCCACTGCACTTATCTCGTGAAGCTGCAAAGATTTTGCCCAGATCCCAGCTACAATACTTATTCCCTCTGTATTATGCCAACTTACTTCTTATCTGGTTTACCTGTTCCATATCCCTCAAAAAAAAATATTTTTTTAAGTTTTACTTTTCTAAGTATTTGCCACAGAACTGAGCACCTCATTGACAATGATAAATGCTTGTTAAATGGATGTTTGGGACGTGCACAAAATGGTTAGTATTTTCCAAGGAAAAACACGGTCACTGCCCTAACGGAAGCACAAAGTGCTCTGGGAATTCAGAGCGGGGAGGACCTTATAGGGATCTGGACTGGACCTTACACACTCAGAGCCACTTGGCCAGAGATGGGGAGAAGGGCATTCCAGAGAGAGGAAAGGTTATGAGCAACAGTGCCAAGATGAGGGGAGGACAAGCATGACCGGGGAAACAGAAAGGATCCGGATGGCCAGCCTTCTGCCACCCTCTCTTCACTTCACTTGACTTCCCCAATTTGGCTCCTAGTTTGGGGGCTCACCTCCACCCTCCTCATGTGCCTAACGAGGAAATTTCCTTGTTCTTACAAATGGCACAGGAGGGCTTCCCCGCTGGTATTTAATAAAAAAGAAACGAGAAGCTGTCACTGCCATGTGCCTCTGTGACCGGAGTGCGGTGCGTCTCTGCTACCATTTACTGACCAGTTGGGCCTCCAAGTCACCACTTCAGGACATGCTGAGCCCCCCTTAAGAGTCGGGTCATCATCACGCTCTGAGCAAAGCCAAGGCAAAGCCAGACTCTCGCCCCTTCTGGAAGTGCCATCCTTCTCTCTTATTTCCACTCACCTCCAGCAATGTAAAAATCACTTACTGGAATGTCCTGAGATAAGCTGAAATTTTTCTCCCTACCACCTGCGCTCCACAAAACATGCTGCTCTAAGAACTGCTCTCATCACACTTTCTCTTTGTGAGCTCCCAAACATTTCACATACGCAGCACGTGGTTAATGAATGAGTCAATAAGCCTCCTTAGGGAAAGGTACATTTTTCTCCCCCCATGTTCTCTGAAACCCCCTGTGCAGGAAAGGTGTGCTAACATGGCTCGCACCACACCGATGACCGGAAACCCGAGTCTCAGGTGGAGATGTTGGTTTCTATAGTATCTGGTAAGATTCAAGAAGTACTGCCCAGCAATGTTCTAGAAGTCAGAGGCCAAGGAAGGAGCCCAGAGCTCTATCACTTTCTGTTTGGCCGCCTTGGGCAAGCTGTTTACTTCCGCTGGGCCTCGGTTTCTTCCTGGTGGCGGCGGCAGTTGCGGTGGCAGTAAATAAGAGCGTGACCTGCTTTCAGGCTTATAGACGGGATCAGAGATATAAGTCCTTCATCAACAACTGGAAATCAAGACAGATATCAAGTGGCATTATTATTATTCTAATAAGGGATTATTAAATTCTAGTGAGTTACCCTTACTTCTCCTTTTCTCCAGGAAGCAAAGCCCGGGTCAGGTCAATAGAACTAATCAACCATAGAACTCTCAGGACAACACACCATCCCCAGCGTTCTCCATCCGGCTTCTTAACTGCAGCAATGGTGTCACTAAGCGTCTGAAAGCCAACGTGCCAGCAGAACTCAGAGACATAAACACCTCTACAAAATGTGAAAAGCTGTATTTCAGAGTGAGGGGAGGTGAGCAAGGAAAGAAAAGGACTTACTGGAGAGAATGAGTCTATATTCTGCCATCAGCTGATAGTGGGAAAGCACAAGTCTCCCTACTTTCATGACCTCCATGATGAAAACCAAATTTTAAAATGACATCCTACTTGCTTAGAAACACTTAAAGTAGTGAAGTTCAGTAAATAGCTTAAGGAAATTACAATTTGACATGTACATTTAGAGGAAGCTGGCTTACTGGAGCACACGCTGAGGTGGCCCGAAGCTCTGGTCTGCTCCCCTGTCAAAGCGGAGGAAAGGCCTGAGTGTGCAAATCAAATTATTTAAATCTGAATAAATCTTGGGTTAAGCACATCAGGTGTGTGAGAAAGTACAGCCAGCCTCCTCGAACGATTTTAAGTCATCTTCTGTTTGGTTAAGGGAAACCCAATCTTTTTGTCCCATTTCAATCCTTTTACAGGAGATTAGGGATTCCCCGACAGTAAAGATTAATTCAGCAAGACTGGAAATTACAGCTGGAAAATCCCAAGGTCCAACATAGAAGGGAAAAAAAAGTTGGGAATGAATGGAGCTTCAACTGCTTGTGTTTTAGCTTCTACAATGGCTTGGGTTTGGTAGAGGGTTATGTCTGAGAAGCTGCATTATGTGGAGGAAAACTATACAGACTCCCAAATCACTTGTTCCTAAAACTTTTTTGTGTGTGTGTATCTTTTTATTAAGATCTGTATTTACATTTTGCAAATACAAACAGGCATCCAGTAAACACATCCAGAACAAAGAGCATTTTCAGACACTTAACCCTTCGCCATGGCCAGCAGGACAGGCCAGTTGTCAGCAGGGGGCGCCCCTCTCAGCACAAGGCTCAGAGAACGGGGGACGCTGCCCTCACTCCCAGCCCCCACGCGGCCCCCGCCATGACCCGCCTGGGAAACGTGGGGACGTGGGGCACGGGCGGGGAGGGAACGTGTAGGATGCCCCAGGGAACAGAGACAGACGCACCCACGTCTGCCTCCCAAGGGCTTCTCCCGTAGGACGCGGGGCAGACAGGTGCGTCCACACAGGCACAGAGGAGAACTTCACCGCCACCGAGAAGCTGAGACAGACCGCACCAGCTTCCCAGCATCTGGTCACACACCCTTTATGAGTGATCTCCAGCTCTTCAGGACGCACAGGGCTACCACAGAAACGTTGCATCCCAGTGCGGCTAACGTGGTAACAGACAAGTCACCACCTCCCCGGGGCTGCTTCCCGCACGCCAAAGGGGACAAAATGAAAGCTTTCGTCTCACGACAAAAACTCTGTACATGCAAATAAAAGCGTACAAAATAAGAAACCACCAAAGGCCACCTCCAGGGCTAGCTCTTTGTGGAGGCTGCGGGCTCTGGGGACTGAAGAAACTCATACGGGTCGTGGGTCCCCTCGGGCTGCTCCCCAGGGCTTCCCAGACAGCCGAGCACGGAGATGTCCAGAGAGACATCCGAATAGGACTTCATGGCCATGAAGTCCAGGGTGGAGCCACCATCCCCAAGAGGGTCCCCCGCTTGTCCACGAGATGCACCTTTACTTCATCCGGAGGCTTCGCTGGAACGCTTCTCCTCTGCCTCAGCTGGAAGAGCATCCGCGAGCGGTCTCCGCCCGTGATCTGGTCCAGGAGGTCATCCACCAGCTTCTTGCTGTAGCTCCCGGCATCCTTCACAAACTCCTGCAGGCTCAGCGCGCACTGCACACCCGTCTCGTCTCCGTAGGCCGAGTACAGCAGCTCCACCTCGTCGCACTTCAAGTCCCCGAAAACTGAGTTGTTGTGCGTGGACAGGGCGGTGCTGGCGCCAGACAGGAAGGTGATTCCGCTCCTCCCTGAAGCCCAGCGCGGTGAAGCCGGGCAGCAGCTTGCTGGACAGCGCGCTCAGGTCCACCGGGTGGGTCTCCTCCTCGTCTGCGTCCGGCTCGGCCGTGTTGACCATGCTGTAGAGCAGGCTCCCGTCCCCGTTCTTCTTCAGGTAGCCCATCTTGCCACCGGGGACCAGCCGGTTGATCCTGTCCCGGGCCTCGTCGGCTGCGTGCTCCACCAAGGCCGGGACGTGCTCCTCCGCGGTGCTGTCGGTCAGGCTGCAGGCATTTCCTTCCGGCTCGAACATGCAGCTGATGGCTTCTCTACTCGGCCTTTTGGATTTCTTGGCAGTTTCTACTTGTACGGGCACAACTTCAGGAACAGGCTCCTCGACGGCTGTATCTTCGTTGCCCAAAAGAGCTGCCTGTTTGCTCATCATCTTAAAGCCCGCGTGCAGGATCTTCTTGGCTAACTTGTAGTACACGGTGTCCGGTCTGTTGTATGTCATTGCATTATCACACATCAGTTTGAAATCTGCCTTAAATTCCGTGACCGACTTGTATTCATTAGCTACAATTTTGTCTTTCATCGTGCCAAAATCCATAGGGTGTTTTATTATCATTGAGTATCCAGGAGCGATTGCATCCGTGACAGGAAAAGCAAAAAATCCATGAGGATCTTTTCTCTGGAGCTGGCGGAGGAAATGCTCTAGTAGTTGCTGAATAGGCGTGCTCTCATTTTCAGCTGGCTGTGTCCGGCACGCTCGGACAGGCCGGTCAGGGGGCGGCTCCACCTCCACCTTCTTCCCGGGATCAAGTCGTCCGCCTCTCCCTCTGTGTCACAGTGTTCCTTTTCCCATTTCCGCTTCTTCTCTTCCCTTCGCTTCCTCCTTTCTTCATCGTCAAGGTGCTTCTCCTTCTCCGACTTTTTCTTTTTCTTCTTCTTCTTCTCCTTGTGCCTCTCTCGCTCGTGGTCTGACCTGTCATCGTAGTAACTGGAGTCGTGGCCGGACCCCGAGAGCTCTGTCACTTCACTTCCTCCAACCTTGAGCACCAGCTTCAGGGGTTTCTCCAAAGGTTTGTCTGTATAGTCCTCGTACGACAAGTGCCACTCAGCCTTATGCTTCTTGTGCTTCTTGCCCATGGCGACGGCGCCGAGGACAGCAGCGAGCCCTGCCGCACCGTGGCCGCCAACCCCCCGCCCCGGTTCTCCGCCCGCCTCGCCACAGAGCTTGTGGGATCACATGTTCCTAAAACTTATGACTCCAATACTCGTTATTAAATTTCAGTCAAGGTAACTGACCATTGTCACAATGAGACCATTGTGGTCTCATTTTTCTCATCTGTAAAATGGAGATAATCCTTCCTTCCTTATAGGGTACATGTGAAAATTAAATGAGATAGCATCTGTAAAGCTCCTAGCCCTCCTTATCTGGCATACAGGAGGCACCCAATAAATGGTGGCTAAACATCCTTTTCTGACTTTTAAGGATGATATTCCAAGGAATCCCCTATTTCTCCTAAGAAAACACTTTGATTTAGCTTTTCTTCAAGATGGAGAGAGACAACAATTACAGAGGAGAAGGAGGTACAGAAAACCAAAAGGACCTTCCAAACAGAGTGAGTGTTCTGACTTTTTACTGCCAAGAATTAGAATTTGATTTGTTCTTCATGTGTTTATAAAAATGGGTTACAGTTTGTCTCATTTAAGCTTGTCACAATTTTTCAAGAAAGGCCGAATACTGATACAAACAGTACTGAAACGCAGAAAAGGGAGAACTACCACATCTCTGGGGTAACCAGTCAACCCAAGAAAAGCTTGAACATATTATTCTTTTACTCACCATGTTTACACTAGGATAGAAAACCACTACTCTTTGGGGGCCACAAATATTTCCTGTCTTTTCAATTTAGCAACTGAACATACTTTTCCACCACCATAGACTGCAGTGCAGGAAGACAGAGTGAATTCCTCTGAAACATGAGATGTTTGGTCTAAGAAGATAACTAAAGACCTGACTCTTAGCTGAACTACTACTAAGAAATGAAGACAAGTTCTAAACTTTTCCGATCTTTCTGTTTCAAAAACAGAGAGTCAATGGTGGTGTCATTCCCTACTACTTCTGGCCGAGCTGCTCAATTAGGGTGGGACAAGAGGACAGCTAAGCCCCACTCACCAGGCTCCTTCATGAGCAAGGCTGCTCAGTGGAGCAAGGTGGGGACTGCCTGGGAATTCTGGCCACTCATGGGATTCTCATGCCTCCACTTCACCCGCCCGCCCCCGCCCAACACACTTCCAGTTCTCGCAAATATTTGAGGTTTGACCAAGTTAGGATAGGTCACTGCTGGGTCATTCAGCATCTAAAATTTGCCTCTAACCAAAAAGAGCTCAGACTAAGAGAATCATTTTAGTATTCAAGGTTATCAGAGGAAAATAAAACAAAAGCTCTGCTGCCAAGAATTTGAGTCATTTCTCTATATACAACAACTTCAAGGCACCTCCTCTTGGCTGGAAAAGAACTCCCTTGGGTGACTTATTTCGGATCAAAGTCTTTCTGAAAATAGAAAACTCTACATTTTCTAAGGGATAGATCACTGTCTGAAGTGAATTTCATTTAACTTAAAGTTTTATGCCAACTTAAATACACTAAAACCCCAATGCTTATAAGAAGGCATTCACCTCTTAGTTGCTTATAGGTACATGGAAAAGCTATTATGGGGATATCAGCTCAACTATAAAATGGAACAGTCATGCATAATGACAAAAACAGATACAAGTCATAAATTGCCTTTTCCCCTTCGGAATCCATGCAGGCAGGCACTCCAGTACATTCTTTTGTGCAAAGATAAAACTTTTGCCTTGAATAAACAGTGGCTTAGTCTCATTTGAGCCTTATAAATAGACTGCCTACAAAACAAATACAAACAAATGCTGTTTATCTTAAACAAAAGGCAGATGGACCCCTCTGCCCTCAACCAAGTCACAGTATATATGATAGGAGGCTGGCCAGTGGCAGGGGCTGGCTGAGAATCCCTGGGTGCAAGGACACGAAGTCAGTTTCCACTGGATCACTGCTATGCCCCAAATCTGGTTTCCTGGGCACAAAGGGCCAGTGAAAGGTTCTCTCGGAAGGGAAGTGGCTCCTCCACATATGGTACCCCAAACAGAGACCAAAGAACAAAATCCCATCTAAAGTGCTAGCTAGCTTTTCTACTGAACTATGCAAACAGTCTCAATTTCCCTCTCTCTCTTCCTCACTTAACTTGCTTGTATTTATCTTCAGACGGTTTTCCTAAAAGCTATCGAAATTCATTCTGAGTCGAGGCAGGGCTCTTTGCTTTCCTCATTGTTGTTTTTATTTTTTAACATATAGAGGAATGTCTAGAACAAATCAAGCAGTTAGCAGTATCTCCAAAGTGCAACTAAAAATGAAAATTCAGTCGCCATTGCAGAAGATCAGGTGCTGGCTCCACAGGTTCCTGGTTGACCCTGGGGAAGTCACCTTACCTCTCTGGGCCTCAGTTTCTTCACTTACATACTGGGGCTAATACTGCCTGTCCTATCTATCGACCAGGTTATTCTGATGATCAAGTGATATCACATGAGTAAAACCACGTTTGCAATCACCAAGGGTCTTACTGTCTATAAAGGAGCTGGCGACGGTCATAACTAATCCCACACAAGTATGACCATAACCAGCACCATTTCCTGAGGGCCTGCTTTGTGACATAGGTGATGTGACAGCAGTCACCTTACAAGCTAACCAAGTGATGTCAAATAATAAACTTCTGGTGGGAAGCTAACAGTAAGTAACTTTTCATATTCTCTATAGTGCCTGGAAGAAAGCCTCACACACACAAAGGAGAGACATCACAGAGGGGAAAAAACAATGCCTTTAGAATTAGCTGGACTTGGTTTCATACTCTCCCTGTCATTTCCAGTTGTATGACCTTGAAAAAATTGTTTAACTTCTTTAAGTCTCAGTTTCCTGATTTGAAGAATCGAGATTAACATACCCAAGACAATGTACGTAAAGAGTCTATCACAAGGCCTGACGAAGAGAAGGTGCTCAATTAATGTTTATAAGTGGGTATGTTTTCCATAATGAAGCAGGGAGTTTCAACCCTGTCCTGCACCTTTTTCCTACTAATGCTCTTTGCACCAAGAAATATATGAAGCTATTAGGTCTTTATCCAATTCATAACAAACAAAACTGATTTAAAACAATAAAACAATGGCTAAAGCTATATAGGATAAAATGTATTAACTAAAACTGACAGAAAATTCATATCTCCTTGACAAAAATTTAGATCTGTAGAATTTGAGGGAAATCTGGGCTTGGTAGAAATAAATGCTCTAAAGCCAAAGAGAAAGAAAGAAACCTATCATACAATTGTACAAGTTATCAGTAAAACTAACCTTCAGTGAATAATAAACCATGAATTCTAATTCCATGAACAACAACTGCCTTTGATGAAAAACTTTTAGTTAAAAACAGGGAAAATTATTAAAATATTTGCATTCATAAGCGTAGAGTCAAAACATAACTGAGATCAAAAAAGTACCGAAGATCAAAAGCATCCTATATCGCCTTGATAAAGACACAAAGAGAGGGCTGGAAGGTAGGGCAGAACAGGGCACAGGTTCCATTAGTGATGATCAAAAGTACTCCTCTCTTTTGCTGGAAGAAATTACATACGCGATTGTCTTTCTTCCCTTAGGAAGACCAGATGACAGCTGTACAGAGAAAACACTCAGATTCTACAGGGGCAGAAAAGAGAATGGGATCATTTGTTCTACTGTTAACATCGGAGATTTTCTTGGTTTGAAAAGAACTTTCTTTACTTTTAAGAATAACTATGTAGGGCTTCCCTGGTGGCGCAGGGGTTGAGAGTCCGCCTGCCGATGCAGGGGACGCGGTTTCGTGCCCCGGTCCGGGAAGATCCCACATGGCGCAGAGTGGCTGGGCCCGTGAGCCATGGCCGCTGAGCCTGCGTGTCCGGAGCCTGTGCTCCACAACGGGAGAGGCCACAACAGTGGGAGGCCCGCGTACAGCAAAAAAAAAAAAAAAAAAAAGAATAACTATGTAATTTTTCTGTACGTATATGAAAATAATCACAAAATAATCATAGACAGAAGGGAAATGAGAGTCTATCTAAGAGAGGAAATTTGTTCAATGAATATCTTCCCAATTCTCTGGCTTTCAAAGAGGTTAGAGGGTCTTGTAGATATTCAAATGACACCCAACTAGGGAAAAGCATGCTCTTTTCAATTCGTGCAGCAGAGGGAAACTGCTCCTCTGACATGGTTTTGGAATTTGAAATGCTGTGCTTTTCTTAAATAAATCATATTCCTAGAAACTAGGATTACAGAGGCAATCATCCTGTCATGGCCTTAGGAATACGATCAGATCTTTGAGGGTCTACTCAAAGGGTTAGAGTCATTTTACCAAGATCCAGGCAAGGGAGTCATGGGATAGATGCTCACAGCTTGGTGGCTAATCCCTAAATCATATCACCTTAGATCTGGAATCCATAAGCTGATTTCTGGGGTTTGGGGGAACAGAAGAAAAGGCTAAGAGAAACAAAGGGGATAAAGGGCATAGATTACCTCCTGGTTCCTTGATGCTAATATGAAATAAATTAAATAACAGTTTAAAATGTAATAAGAAATTCCAGAAGTGGACATGGTAGACCTGAAATTAAAAATTTGCTGTGAATAATTCACAACATCTACCCACACACAGCTAAGACCCGCAGGTCAATCACCTTCTTATGTGACAGAATGAGTTCCCTTTTAACTTCTCACTGGGTTTTTACAACTTCAAATCTTTTGCTCCTCAGGTCAGTGGGACAGGGGAAATTACCATCACCTTCTCATAGATTAAAAAAAAAAAAAAAAATTCCCTCAAGATCAACAGAGGAAAAGGTTATTTAAGGGTAGGAATGGGATTAGAACCCAGGTATTCGGACTACCAAGTGCCCTCAATGCTCAACCCTATGTCTACAATAATGATTTATTATCTCTTGGGAGGCATGAACCTCTCTGATAATCCAATAAAAACTTCAGATCCTTGCTTCAGGAAAATACTTATATATACAATATTTATAATTAATTTCAAGAGGTTTATGGGGCTTCTCCACTACATTCAAAGCCTATTAAACCAAGGTTACAGTACTTCCCTGGTGGCGCAGTGGTTGGGAATCCGCCTGCCAATGCAGGGGACATAGGTTTGATCCCTGGTCTGGGAAGATCTGACATGCCGCAGAGCAACTAAGCCCGTGCACCAAAACTACTGAGCCTGTGCTCTACAGCCCAGGAGCCACAACTACTGAGCCCGCGTGCCACAACTACTGAAGCCCGTGCGCCTAGAGCCCGTGCTCCGCAACAAGAGAAGCCATCGCAATGAGAAGCCTGTGCACCACAATGAAGAGTAGCCCCCGTTGGCCACAACAAGAGAAAGCCAGCACGCAGCAATGAAGACCCAGTGCAGCCAAAAATAAATAAAATAACTAACTAACTAACTAACTAACTAAATAGCTAGACAGCTAGATAACTAAATTTATTTTTTTAAAAAAAACAAGGTTACAGCCCTTTGGTCTTTGCAGCCAAGTGGGGCTGGCTGGCTGGGGCTCGGCGAGGTGCAGTTCTGTCTTGTCTGACCCCGTTCTTTAACCACTGAAACTCAGGCACTTTTTTTTTTTTTTTTTTTTTTTTGCGGTACGCGGGCCTCTCACTGTTGTGGCCTCTCCCGCTGTGGAGCACAGGCTCCGGATGCACAGGCTCAGCGGCCATGGCTCACGGGCCCAGCCGCTCCGCGGCACATGGGATCTTCCCGGACCAGGGCACAAACCCGTGTCCCCTGCATCGGCAGGTGGACTCCCAACCACTGCGCCACCAGGGAAGCCCTCAGGCACTCTTTAAAGGGATACTTCCCACAGGCCAACAGTTGATTACTGTGGTCATTTGCACTTCCTTAAACTCTTCTTGTGTACACAGAAAAGCAAACAAAACATTCCCCCAAAGCAACATTAAAGGTCTGATTTCAACCCACAAAACTACAAGAAAATGGAGATCTTTGGCCAAACTGCATACATGCAGAATCAAAGATGACCTGAATGGGCATTTAGCTGATAGATCTGGCTTTTGAAGCTACCATTTCCAAAATGAAGTGGTAATTTTAAGTCTCTTTGCTTTCTCGTGATAGATATATGGACTAATTGTTATAACACACCCAGCATTCCTGGTATCAAAATAAATTACATAGCAATTCCTCTGAGTAGCAGTCTGTGACGCCAATACTGATTAGCTCACTAAAGGCAAGAAAAAGCATGAAGAAGGATGCCGACCACATGGGGAGTAGGGTTCCCACTCAAGAGGCCTTGGGTCCTAGAAAACAGTACCCTTATGCAAATCCAACAAGATGAAGCATGATATCCAGCAAGACAGAAGATCACTGCCACCCAGGCCTTCATATGGATTTGGGAGTGAGGGTGGAGGTAAGGAGTATGCTGCCCTTTCTTTCTGCTTATGTTATATTGTCATACTGACCCTCAAGGTTCAAAAACAGTTTTCCAGGGGAAACAGAAGAAGATGATGAATGAGATGTCCCCGAATGAGCCAGAATAAAGAAAGCGCCAATCCTTTTCACTGGGATGTTGCAGAGAAACTCTGGAGAAACCCACAGAAGGTCTCACCTGTGTAGAGCTCACAGGCAAGTTAAGTTCCCAATGTCTTCATTCTCATCCACAAGGGTAGCTAGAGGGTCCTAACAGCCAAACTGGCCCACACGGAGTGTGAATCTCCCACTCTCTGAGCCTGAGACCCTCCTTTTCTGTAGACTACAATATACTGGCTTTCATTTCAAGGCATTAATGGTTTCCTGGTGGCTAAAGTCTGTACATTTTACATTGATGTAAACCTAAGAGTCAAAGTGAAAACCCATTTCTCTTGTTCAGTTCATGTTTACAAAGTTTTCATAAGGTCATATCTCATTTTATTCTCATAGTAAGTTATAAAGTCAGGGCATATTCCAGGCTGAGGAAGGCCTTTCAATAAACCATAAGTGCCTTTTTTTTTTTTCAAATGAAAACAAAGCCCAGGGGTACAAAAATAAAGAAGGGAATTATCAAACCAAAGAGACTGTCCTATGTTAATTAGAGTTTGTTTTTTTTTTTTTTTGCGGTACGCGGGCCTCTCACTGTTGTGGCCTCTCCCGTTGCGGAGCACAGGCTCCGGACGCGCAGGCTCAGCGGCCATGGCTCACGGGCCCAGCCGCTCCGTGGCATGTGGGATCCTCCCGGACCGGGGCACAAACCAGCGTCCCCTGCATCAGCAGAAGGACTCTCAATCACTGCGCCACCAGGGAAGCCCCTAATTAGAGTTTTAAAAAATTAAGTAAAATCTTTAAACTGAGCATTTACAACTAAATTTTTTTATTGAAGTATAGCTGATGTACAACATTATATAAATTACAGGTGTATACAGGTAAATATTTTAACTGCATCTGTTTATATCAAGTTTAGTAGCAAAAGAACATTGAGGAATCTGTGCCACTTTTATGTTGCTGTCAGGGGTGAAGGTCCAAGGGCAGCATAGGCAATGATTCAAGGCAGAAATGTGCACACTCATTCAGACTATGACCCGGAGTCCATTTCCAAACCATGATTTAGAAATGGCAAGTCTCTTGCCTCTCTACCTTTCACCCTTTCTCTAAAAGTTAAAGAGTGTTGCCTATTTTGAACCACAAGCCAAACAGTACATTTTGTTCTGGTTTAATGTAAGTCCAGCAAAGGCATATCTCGGAGAGATTTTGGGTTCCATTCCAGATCACCACAATCAAGCGAATATTGCAATAAAGTGAGTCACACAAATTTTTTGGTTTCCCAGTGAAGACAACGTTAAGTTTACACTACGCCGTCATTAAGTGCACGACAGCACTATGTCTAAAAAGATAATGCATACATCTTAATTTAAAAATACCTTATTACTAAAAAATGCTAACCACCATCTGAGTCTTCAGCGAATCATAATCTTTTTGCAATATAACATCAAAGATCACCGATCACAGATCACCATAACAAATATAATCATAATGAAGAAGTTTGAAATATTTCAAGAATTACCAAAATGGGACACAGAGAAACGAAGTGAGCAGATGCTGCTGGAAAAATGGTGCCGACAGAGGTGCTGGACACGTGGGGTCGCCACAGACCTTCAAGTTGTAAAACACGGACTATCTGTGCAGCACAAGAAAATGAGATCTGCCTGTACTGAAAAACCTGATCTGACTAAAGAACCAGCAGCTCTAGAAAAGAGTTTGGAAAACAGGAATAAATTTCCAACGTTCACACATTATCACCAAGAATGCTATGCAACACAGAAATGTTGCCGTTCAACTCTACCTCCTTACCTGCTCATCAAGATAAATTCCTACGTGGCACCTGAAAGGCTCTCTACGGTGAAGCCACCATCCTAGTGGCCACGGTGCAAGTGCACCTATGACTTTGCTACAACAACGCTCTATGGTAGACAAGCGGGGAGCACAGGCGCTCTCCCAATGCTGGTTCATTTGTGAAACGGTCAGTCTCTAGAAGGAAACTCTGTCGAGCTGACAGGAAGGGGAGGAAAGCAGAGTCTTTAGACGCCTTTTGCATGTTATCAAATAGCAACCCCCCTTCAACTATGTTCACCTGTTTCCGGCTTCACACGTAAAATCGGCTCCTGCCAAAAATTAAACTACGGAATAACAAGATGTCCACCAAACAGGAGGCCAATGAACAAAAAAGCCAGCTACACAGCAAGGCACAGCAGAATTACACTGCTGTCTTTCCGCTGCCGGACTCAGATGACTTAGAGGGGTGCTTCGCTCTAGAAGGTCGCACCACAGTTTGGACTTTATCCTGTGAGCTGTGGGTAATAATGGGTGGATTTTAGGCGGGAGAATGGCACAATCAAGTTCTATGTTTTATAAAGCGAGTTCATTCCGGCGGCATTGTGAGAGCTGCGGTGGAGTCAGGAGGCTATGGCAGTGGGTGAGGGAAGAGACAACCAGAGCCTGGATGAAGGCAGTGGGAACCGAGAGGAGGAAGAGGAGAGACTGCAGAGGAGCACTTGATGGACTGGGGCCGGGTTACTGGAGGTGCGGGAACGCAGGGCACATGGGTGATGAAGCCAAGGCCATGTATGTACCTTCTCACAACCTATGAACTCTAAAAGAAGTTAAAGTAATGTAGATGACTCCTGAGGCTACTTACAATGGAATTCCACCTCTATTTCCTTACCTTGGCAGCAGAGTTTGATACTCCGTGTGTAACGTTTCTGATAAGGCCCCCAACATTTCCATACTTTATCAGTCCAGTCACCCCTTCAGAAACATCATTCAAAAGCCCCATGGGATTGCCAAGGAAGTCCACCGATCCCAGGATTCGAGCTGCCTGGCTGAGCAGTTCCTGTCAAACAGAGCAGGGAAAGAAGAAGAAAACCGGCACCTGTTTATATTGGCAGATCGAGCATCCCAAGCAAAAAGGTTAGAAATCTCTCTTGTCCTCCATTCCCACCAACACCAACAATCACCCTTTAATTCTCATCAACTGTGAGCTCCTGCCCTTCGTGAGCTCTGCCCTAAACCTCTCCCAATACTCTCAGTACTCTTACACTCTTCGAAGCCATTCAGAAGAAGAAAAAAAAGCTATGAAACAGGTAAAACTCTTTACAAATACTTACTAGTATATATAGCACACTCTCCTTTCCATCGCTCTACAAATACGGAATTAGCCAGCAGCGGGGTGAGTTTTAAAAGGAAAGTGAGGGAGGGAGCAGACTTGGAGCCCCCTCAGAGTCTGCCGAGCGGGTGGTGCATAGAGTGGGCACGTTCAGATCTACCCAGCAACCCCCCACTTCCTGTGTGCCCCCGCTGCCTGACTCCACGGTCCAGGGATATCTGCTATCTCACTCTCCTCACAGTGCAGTGGAAATATCACCGGTGAGGGAGGTCAAGGAAGGAAGCAAAGAAAGAAAGGGGGGAGATAGGAGGGAGGAAGGAGAGAAGGGAACACGCATAGGATACACTTTAACTCTGACAGCAAATAAATTTGATATGATCTTGACCCTTCTAGTCATCGAAGAGTACGTCTTGGCTTTAGATTTTGGTCTTTGCAGTCTGGATAATAAATACAAAATGGAAAATATCCAACTTGATAAAAACTTTTTAAGTTCAGCTCTAGGGCAGGATTTCATAGGCTCTAAGAACACTGATGCAGTCGCTGAAAGTAGGCCCATGCCTGGCAAACAGGGTTCACATTCACAGTCTTTTGTGTTGTCATGAAAGCCTCAATTAAACCCTTAAGATTGTGACTGATCTAGTGGAAGCCCCTGAGACCAGTTCTGAGAGACAAGATTATCCGTTCATAAATCAGATGCACTGTTTCAAGATTTTCATGATGTGCGTGGACTTCATGGGCTGTGATGTGACCCATAACACAACAATCAGAGCTGCAATGTTCATCTGGGTTGTCAATAGTGACATCTCAGTAACCAGAATTCCCAAACAACTAAAACAATCATTCTGCTTATGCTCCAGCCACTAAGTACTGCTCCAAAGCTCACCTCCTGGAAATGTTTGAGGATATCATTGATGATGAATTCCTTGGTCTCATAGGGATGTACCCGAGTGAATGGATCCAGATTAATCACGGCATCTTCAAACCGAATCAATGGAAATCCCAAGGTGCTTTTTAGGGCCTAGTTAGGGGAGAAAGGCAACAATATGCTTTAGCCATATGATGGTCTGGCCTTCCAGGGTACTGTAATTCTGAATTCCATGAAAGCTACAAGTCATGTCAACTTTCCAATGAGAGTCAAGGTTATGATATTAATAAATAAGGATTTTCCCCTGTAATTATAAAAGTAAAATATTAGGAATATATATAAAAATATATAGATATATCACTCAAAGTAACATATATCACATAGAAATAAACACTATTAGCTTCACAGCATAATTCTTTCTGGTCTGTTTTGGATCTGTATGTTTGTCATGTTCTACTTTTTGACTGAAGCATACCACACATACGTAAAGGTGTACTAATCAAATGTATGGTTCAGTGATTTTTCTCAAAGTAAACACAACCATGTAACCACCACGCAGACCAGAAGGTCGGTTATTATCCCCAACTTGGAAGCACCATACCATCACCCCCTCTTTGTGGACCTCCCATCAAGACCCCCTCTTCCCCTAAGGTAACCAGTATGCTTGTTTTAAAAAAAATACATTTATTTATTTATTTATATCTTTTTTTTTTTTTGGTCTGCACTGGGTCTTCGTTGCTGCGCGTGGGCTTTCTCTAGTTGTGGTGAGTGGGGGCTACTCTTCGTTGCGGTTCGCGGGCTTCTCATCGCGGTGGCTACTCTTGTTGCGGGGCACAGGCTCTAGGTGGGCAGGCTTCAGTAGTTGTGGCATGTGGGTTCAGTAGTTGTGGCTCGCGGGCTCTAGAGTGCAGGCTCAGTAGCTCCGCGGCATGTGGGATCCTCCCGGACCAGGGCTCAAACCCGTGTCCCCTGCATTGGCAGGTGGATCCTTAACCACTGTGCCACCAGGGAAGCCTGTGGTAACCAGTATCTTGACTTCCAGCACCACAGCTGAGTTTTTCCTGCTTTGAATTTTATCTAAATGCAATCATCAGTATGGACTTGGTTGTATGTGGCTTCTGACATCAACACTAAGTCTGTGAGAGTCACTAGGTTGTTGCACACAGCTGAAGTTTAAACACAGCTGTCAGTGCTACACAGTATTCCAACATATGAATAAAACTATTTAACCACTGCTGTTGATGAACAGTTGTGCTGTTTCCATTTTTTTGCTATTATGTATAATGCTGCTATGAACATTCTTGGACATGTCTTTTGGGGCACATTTGTATGCATTTTTCTTGAATTATCTACCTGGAAGTGGAACTGCTGGGTCATAAAGAACATACATGTTCAACCTTATAGCCTATGCTGCCAAGCAGTTTTCCAAGGCAGCTGAACTGGCTTACTCTCCCTGCAGCAGTCTATGAAATTTCCCATTATGCGACATCCTCACCAACACTTGGTAAAGATAGCTTTTTAGAAATTAATTAATTAATTTATTTATTTATTTTTGGCTGTGTTGGGTCTTCATTGCTGCGTGCGGGCTTTCTCTAGTTGCGGCGAGTGGGGGCTACTCTTTGTTGCAGTGCACGGGCTTCTCATCGCGGTGGCTTCTCTCGTTGTGGAGCATGGGCTCTAGGCGCGCGGGCTTCAGTAGTTGTGGCATGCGGGTTCAGTAGTTGTGGCTCGCGGGCTCCAGAGTGCAGGCTCAGTAGTTGTGGCACACGGGCTTAGTTGCTCCACGGCATGTGGGATCTTCCCGGACCAGGGATCGAACCTGTGTCCCCTGAACTGGCAGGCGGATTCTTAACCACTGCGCCACTATGGAAGTCCCAAAGATAGCTTTTTAAAAAACAAATATTCTAATGGGTGTGTAATGGTAACTCAGTGTGGTTTTAATTTCCATCTTCTTGTTGAAGGATGAGATTAAGCACCTGATAATATACACATCAGCCTCGTGGATATACTTTTTTGTTAAGTTCCTACTTGAGTCTTTTGCTCATTTTCATAGTGGATTGTCTGTGTTTCCTTAAAGTTCTGTAGCAGTTTTTCTTATACATTCTGTACACAGTCTTCTGTTTCATGAATATACTGCAAGTATCTTCTCCCATTATGTGACTTGTCTTATCACTCGTGGGTGTTTTTTGATAGCAGACATTCTTAGTTTTAATGAAATCCAACTTAACAATCTTTCCCTTTATGGAAAGAACTTTCTATGTCATAGTTAAGAAATCACCTACACTAAGGTCATAAAGATATTCCCATACGTTTACTTATAGAATTTTTATTGTTCTGCTCTTCACATTTAAATCTACAATCTACCTGAACGTGATTATTATATATGTTCTAAAGCACAGATCAAGAAGCATTTTTCCCACATGGGTATCTAATCGACTGAATAATATTTATTGAAAGGCCATCCTTCCCCTTATTGTAGTACAGTGTAACTTTGTCATAAGTCAAGTGAATGTACTTATATGTGTCTGTTTTTGGATTCTCCTTTGTGTTTCATTTTGCCCTGCCTTCTGCCAATACCACACTGTCTTAATTACTATAGTTTTATAATAATTTTGAAGTCTGTTAGTGTAAGCTCGCCAACTTTGTTCTTTTTCTTCAGGACTACCTTGGTTACTCTTTGCACTTTTCATCTCCAAATAAATTTTAGAATCAGCCTGTCAATCTGCCACCAAAAAAATTGCTAGAATTTTCATCAAGACTCTACTGAATCTATAGATCAATTTGAGGAGAAATGACAACTTTATAATATTGAATCTCCCAATGTATTAACATGGTGAACCCCTTTACTTGTTTAGGCCTTTTAAAATTTCTCTCAGTAATATTTAATTGCTTTCTGTGCAGAGGTCTGGTACACACTTTGTTGGATTTATTCCTAGGTATCTGTGGTACAGTAAAAATGGCCACAAATTCTTTGCATCTTCTATCATTAGCAGAGTCTATTTCCCCTTCACCTGAATCTGCACTGACCTTATAACTTGCTTCAAACAATAAAGTGCAGCAGAAGTAACATGTGCAACCTCTGAGCTTTGGCCTCGAGAGATCTTGGAGCTTCTACTCCGCCCTTTTTGATGTTTCCACCATGTGAAGAGGCTGAGACTAGCTTCCTTGAAGACGAGAGACCACGTGGAAGGGGGTCTATTGACAGCCAACAACAAGCGCCTGACATGGTTGTAAGGTCATCTTATATACCCTTTGGTCTCTGCTGACTGGCAGGTGACTGCAGCCACATCAGTAACCACAAGTAAGTCCAGCTGAAACAGCACCCAGCTAAGTCCAGTCTAAATTGCTGACCCACAGATTTGTGAACAAATAAAATGGTTGTTTTAAACTACTAAGTTTTGGCATGATTCATTACACAGCAATAGATGATACTGTATTTGATGTTCTCTTAATGGTGTTGTAAAGACATCCTTCAAATTTTCCTTTTCTCTGACATATAGAAATACAACTGATTTTTGTACAATGTCTTCAGTGACCCTGTTAAATCTACTTATTTATTCTAATAACTTAGCTGTATATCCTTTTAGATTTTCTAGGTAATCATGTTCTCTGCAAATAATAAAGTTTTCATTTTCCTATCCAGTCTTTATACCTTTTATTTATTGCACTGGCTAGGATCTCCAGCATAACAGTGAACAGAAGTGGTGAGAATGGCCATCCTTCCCTGCTTTCAATAGATCATCACTGTGTATGATATTTGGGGTAGCTTTTTTATGGAGACACTTTATCAGATTAAGGCAGTTCCTTTCTATTTTTTTTGTTTCCTGAGTTCTTATCATAAATGGATGCTGAATTTTGTCAGAAGACTTCTGTGCAACTATTGAGATAATCATATTTTTTAATTCTTTCATTCTGCTGATGTGGTGAATGACATGATTTATTTGGAAATGTAAAGTAAACTTACAATCCTGGAATAAACCTGATTTGGTTATGATATACAGTTGGCCCTTGAACAACGTGAGGGTTAGGAGTGCCAACCCCCATACAGTCAAAAATTCTCATGTAACTTTACAGTCAGCCCTCCATATCCACAGTTCCACATCCACAGATTCGACCAACCATGATCATGTAGTGCTGTATTTACAGAAAAAAAAAATATCAGTATGTAAGTGGACCCATGCAGTTCAAACCCCATGTTGTTCAAGGGTCAACTGTATTTTCCTTCTTATACATTGCTATATTTGATTTGGTAACATTTTGTCCAAATTTCTTTCTTCTATGTTTGTGAAAAAATTCTAGTCTGTAATATTCCTTTATTATCTGATTATGTTCAAAATATAAATTATAGTTTTCTGGTAAACTTCTTGTACACTTATTTTAAATTCTGTATCTGATAATGTCAACATCTGGTTTCTCTGTTTCTAGAGTCTGTTTCTAGCATCTGTTTTTTCTCTTGATAGGCCTGGTAATCTGTGATTGAATGCTACACTCTGTATAAAAACTTATAGATTTTAAATGAGTCTTTAGTTTCTGGCAGGCAGTTAAAGAGGCTTATTAATCCAATCAGTGTTTTCAAGGCTGGCTTTCAGTCTTTGTAAAGATAATCTTGGTCTGTTTCCATCTTTATAAGGTTTGGTATAGTCCTTCAGCAGTCTCAACTGAAAACCAATTCCATTCCTCCCCTTGTAATCTCCCCAGCACCATAAAACTGCTAAAAGATCTATTTAGTTAGCCTCTTGGCTGCTACTTTTTGCTTGGCTTCTCTCAGACTACTTAGAAATTGGCATCTGCTTCAAGAAACAAAACAGCTCAGACTATTGGGGTTTCTGTTCTGCCTGTCCCTTCTCTGTAAGATATGAGCCCCTCCACACCTACGGTCAATTAATCTTCGACAAAGGAGGCAAGAATATACAGTGGAAAAAAGACAGTCTCTTTGGCAAGTAGTATTGGGAAAGCTGGACAGCTGCATGTAAATCAATGAAGTGAGAACATTCCCTCACACCATGCATAAAAATAAACTCAAAATGGCTTAAAGACTTAAATATAAGACATGACACCATAAAACTCCTAGAAGAGAACATAGGCAAAACATTTTCTGACGTAAATCGTAGCAATGTTTTCTTAAGTCACTCTCCCAAGGCAAAAGAAATCAAAGCAAAAATAAACAAATGGGACCTAATCAAACATAAGCTTTTACACAGCAAAGGAAACCACCAACAAAACGAAAAGACAACCTACGGACTGGGAGAAAATATTTGCAAACAATGAGACCAGCAAGGTCTTAATTTCCAAAATATACAAACAGCTCATATAACTCAATAACAAAAAAACAAACAACCCAATCAGAAAAAGGGCAGAAGGCCTTAACAGACATTTCTCCAAAGAAGACATGCAGATGGCCAAAATGCACATGGAAAGATGCTCAACATCCCTAATTACTAGAGAAATGCAAATCGAAACTACAATGAGGTACCACCTCACACCAGTCAGAATGGCAATCATTAAAAAGTCTACAAATAATAAAAATGCTACAGAGGGTATGGAAAAAAGGGAACCCTCCTACACTGTTGGTGGCAATGTAAATACATGCAGCCACTATGGAAAACAGTACGGAGATTCCTTAAATAACTAAAAATAGAGTTGCCATATGATCCAGCAACCCCACTCCTGGGCATATATCCAGAGAAGACTATTTCGAAAGGATACATGCACCCCAATGTTCACAGCGGCACTATTTACAATAGCCAAGACATGGAAGCAACCTAAATGTCCATCGACAGATGAATGGATAAAGAAGATGTGGTGTGTACACACACACACACACGCACACAAATGGAATACTACTCAGCTATTTAAAAAAAAATGAAACAATGCCATTTGCAGCAACATGGATGGACCTAGAGATTATCATACTAAGTGAAGTCAGAAAAAGACAAATATCATATAATATCACTTATACGTGGAATCTAAAATATGATACAAATGACTCAAAGACATAGAAAACAAACTTGTAGTTACCAACGGGGAAAGGGGGGGTCGGGGGAGGATAAATTAGGAGTTTGGGATCAGCAGGTACAAACTAAACAGATAAACAACAAGGTTCTACTGTATAGCACAGGGAATTATATTCAATATCCTGTAATAACCTATAATGGAAAAGAATATATGTATAACTGAATCACTTTGCTGTACGTGTGAAACTAACACAACATTGTAAATAAACTATACTTCAATTAAAAAAAAAAAAAAAGATCTGAGCCCCTCAATTACCAGCTCTCTCAATAGCAATGGAGTCTCACTTTTGCTTGGCCAGACCTGTGAGACTGCCCGAAGCTTTCCTTGGATTCTCTGACTTTGGGCAGCTGCTTTCTGCTTGACTTATTTACCTTTCTCCTTATACCACTTACAAATTAGAGTTGTCTCAAAAATAAAACCAGAGTAAATGCTGGGCTCACCTTATCGAGTTTCCTTCGTCTCATAAATCGTGGCCCCTCAAGTACTGGCTCTCTTGGTAACTTTCCAATACCTTCAAACAGACTTTTGGGCTTTTTTCAATCTAGCTTTTCTTGTAGTTCTCAGCTGGTTTGGGTCTGCTATAAGCCAGTTAACAATTTTTGGATATGGTCTATTTTCCAATTAACAATTTTTGGATATGGTCTGTTTTCCAATTATATTTTTATTTAACATGATGGACACTTCAGATTTTAGAGAGCATGCCAAATACTCTTCTTTTTTTCAATGTAAAAACACTTTTCCATGCTAATAATGTCAGTAAATCTCTAATCTACTTGGAATTTATTCTTATACAGAGTGTGAATAATAAATTTAATTTTATATTTTTCCATATGGCTATCTAATTAGTCCAATATCATTTATTAAAACATCTATATATTCTCCACTGAATTGAAATGCCTTTATATTAAAATAATTTAATATAAATGCAATTTACTGGACTTTCTATTTTATTTTCTCACTTATTTTTTAATCCTTTAGCATGTATTTTCAGAGTCTGCTTTAAATTCTTCTGGAACAAGAGCATGTTTAATTGAAATGAAGTTATATAATTGAAGAAAACCTAGATGAAACTGTCTAAAACCAGAGTGGGAAAACTTTTTTGTGACTCAAAATTCAGATTCAAAAGGCAAAAGACTGATAAGTTTGACAACATAAAATAAAAAGCTTCTGTACGATTTTAAAAAAACATACGCACACCAAAAGCAAAGTAAAAAAGACAAATGAAAAACCAAAGAAAAAATACTTGTGACTTATAACAAAGACAAAACTTCTATAAAGAGCTTCTAAAATAAGAGGAGCTAAAAGACCAATAAAATGATTTTTAAAATGGACAAGTGATATGACCAGACAGTTCAGTTCACAGAGGAGAAAAATGGCCCTTTTTAATAAACATATGGGTTAGGAGAAGAGAAGAGACAAACAGAAGAGTAACAGGAGAACCAGCAAGGACAACGCCAAGAACAGGGAGGTCAGCAATATCAAATATGGCAGAGGATCCGACAAAGACGAGGACAGAAAGAAGGCCACTGCGTTTGGTGCCTTGGGAAGAGTCACTCGCAACCTCCTACTGAATTTCAGGACAAAACATTTCAGAGATTAAGAGCATCCTCGGGCTTCCCTGGTGGCGCAGTGGTTGAGAGTCCGCCTGCCGATGCAGGGGATGCGGGTTCGTGCCCCGGTCTGGGAAGATCCCACATGCCGCGGAGCGGCTGGGTCCGTGCGCCATGGCCGCTGAGCCTGCGCATCCAGGAGCCTGTGCTCCGCAATGGGAGAGGCCACAGCAGTGAGAAGCCCGTGTAACGCAAAAAAAAAAAAAAAAAAAAAAAGAGCATCCTCAAGTTAATTCAGCCTAACACTCTCGTTTCTTTAAATAAATAAAGCCAAAGAAACGTTAAGTGGGTAGCCTAAACTCCTGTAGCTAGTTATTAGTAGATCGTAGACTTGAACACACTCATTTTCACAACCACAACTACCTAACAGGCAGAACGCATGGAGACCAGAAAAGAGGATTATTTTACTTCTCCTGAAAAACGTTCTGCTATTCATTCTTGCGTGTCTCGCCCATGCACGTGGTGAGTGACGATGAAGTGAGTAGGTACTGTTTTCCCCATTTCACTGACACAGAAACTGAGGCCCCACAGCCTCAACTGCTTTGCTCAGGCCCACAATAAACAGATATGCTAGGAAAGCCAGGTACTGACATCAGTTCAGCAGTTTGTTTTGTCAATACAACTCTGAGCATTACTTTCTTCTCAGAAAAGAGGAAATGAGATCAAAGCAAAGGCATATGGCAAAAAGCTTTGTACCCCAACTTTCTCATTGCAACCAAACACTGAAGAAGAAGAACCACACATAACCCAAAGACTTTGAAACCTCTACTAAGTTGTCAAAGCCCTCATGAGGGACACTATCCCCTTTCTGAGAGGCTAATGTGCTTTGTCTGAACCAAGGAAGTTTTCTGGCCTTTCAGTAAAAATGATCTTTACCTGGTACTGCTTTGGGGCCTCCCACATTTGAAAAAGCTGAGATATGGCACACTGGTATGAATTACTCTGCCACCTTCAGGCTGTTCTGGTGAGTCAAAGTAGAGGTCAAAGTAGAGGAGATGAGAGTTCCCCTCTTTCCGAGCCAAACAGGGCTTTTTCTTGTAGTAACTGAATGACTAATCAAATACAGTAGTATACAAAGTTGATGCTTATTTACTCAAGTAGCAGACAGTTTCCTGTTATAAAATGGATTCTGGAGAAAGCAATCTGTGCTCATAAGTTCCTAATAAAAATAGGAAACTGTCTATTCCTACTTCCGCCAGACAAAAACCGCTGAAGTCTTCCAGAAACTTTATAGAGTTGAAAGAAGAAATACCTGTCCATATGCCATAAGGTCTCAGATCACAAGCTAGTCCCTGGGCCATGTCCTTTCCTTTCTTAGTTTATCCTGCACTAAACAAAACTGTCTGGAATTCATTCTTTAAAGGTTTATTTATGGTACATAGAGACTGTTTATGTGAAGCAGGGTATTTGCCCACTTCCCTCTTGGGACAGTGTTTAAAACTACAGGGATATTTCCCTCTCTGGCACTTTCTGAAATACAATTAACAATACTGGATCTTTTTTCCTTTTAACAAATCTGGTTTTTATTTAGGGAGGGGAGGAAAAAGTAAAGGGTCTGAAGTTTCCCAACAAATTATTTCAAGCCTTTGAGAAGACAGTTTTAGGCTTTTTAAATAGTGTCTTTGTTTGAAATTCCCCCTCACCCCCACCCTCTTGCTCTCCGACCATTAAAATGTGGGTTTTCTTCCAAACTAGATTGCTCAATTAAAGCCCTTCTTTTGTAATACCCCAGTGCTCTAAATGGGAAAAGGGCTGCTGTAGGCCACCTTGTGAAACCTTTTAAAGGCTCCTGGACTCTTTTGATCTTTAAGAAAACCGAAAGAACATATAAACTACCTGGCACTTTCAATATTATTCTGCTACTCTCTAACATGCAAACTTGGGAGAATAATGGCGAATGGGGGTGGGCGGGGAATGCCGTGCTTTCGTCTCTGCGTTTGTGAGATGGAACTATTATCTCCCCCTTCTTCCATCGCAGAGTAAGGAATCCAATTGAGATAGCAGATGTGAAACTGCTTTGAGTCCTTCTGAACAGACGCTCTATCTGGCAATAATGTACCCTCGGTGTAAACCTGAAGAGACTTCCCTCTGAGACTTCTGACAGCCTCGCTTCTGGCCTGGAGTCAAGAGAATCAAGATAATTATGCCTTCAATACCAAAGACATGGTTACCTTTTAGTCAGACTCTCATGATTCCTGCTCTGGGACAGGACTCCATTTCCTAAGCACATACTTTTAGCCGTTACATATTCATCTCAAAGAGCAGACTGCTCTTCCTAAGAGCTACTAATAAAGGGATATTACTCTGTTAGAAAACTATTTGAATAAATGACATTATTTTATGAGTCCCAGACTCCTCGAGGAGAAGGCAAGACACAATAAAATGGTGACTTCTGTAAGCTGAGAATTTAACTCTGACGTCCCAATTCCCAGCACCCTGTTTGAAACATTAAGGTACCACATTCAGGGTGTCTCCCGCCCCACACCTCATAACGTGGCTGCTCCACTGAATCTGTTTAGCAATCATTTGAAAAACGCCTTGAAAATGTTCCTTCAATATAGCGCCAAATGAAACACTCAACCTAAACAATTCCCAGTGTATTGCATGCAGGGCGAGCGTGCAAGCATCAAAACCATGGAACTGGGGGTCTGAAGCTACTTCAACTGTAGAAAATCATACTGCATTTGTTAGTCTGGGGGGAAATCTTCTACCAGGAGCAATTTGGAAGGAACAATTAGGTGTCTGTGTTTCTTAGTAAGATGATTTAGAAAACAAGAAGTCCTTAACTCTCAGGAAATGCTTGACACTGGTTTGTTGGGTGAGTGCCAAGTGTTCTGGGGGAATATATACTTTATCAAACAAACCCATTCCAAAGGGTCACGTAAGTCAAGTGGATACTTGTGGATATTAGCAAGATAGTGGTTTTCCCATGGTTTCCCCCCCACTCCCATGCTAATTATAAGTATCTTTAGTCTCCTGGGAAACATGAAGTTAAAGCTAATTAAGCAGACAGGACAGTCCATCGAGAAGGCACCGTTCTCAGGATGGTTGCAGGAGCTCCCTGGTCCCGACCAGCATTCCCAACTACTCATCCCGTTTGCTGCCTTAATGAAGCAGTCACCCTTGCCCAAATACGATTTGATGTGGACCAGACTACTGTCTTGTTACCTATAAGTCTATTTTAGAAGTTGTGAGCTGGCAAATCGTGGGCCACATGAGGCCCACACATGTTTTGTTAGGTCCACAAGGCTTAAAAACAAAAACAAAAAAATTCAAATCGGTTGCCAACGTTTAAAAACCAGGAGATTCCACATAAAAATCCAGATTTCCGGCTTCACTTTAAAAAATCCGAAGATCTGGCAACACTGGGTTCACATTCCCCGATAACAACTGGCTGGAGCTGAGCTGCACTGCCCCCCCTTCAGATGAAGAGTGCACACTCTGAGGGCCACGGTGCCCCCGGAGCTGCTTTGCCAACTTCACTGCTGGCACAGTCCCTGCAGGCATGTACATTTATGACTCCAGGTTTATTACTTATTTGTCCATGTCTCTAGCTACTCCTGTTCAGAAAGAGAGACCACCTTGCAGCATCTTAAAGGATGCAGCATGGGGCAGTGGGAAAGCCTTCGACCGGTGGTTAGTGGGGAGGTAGATGTCTTGATACCCATCTTCAAGTGCAACAGAGGAAAGAACCAGAAGTAAGGGGCGCAGGCTGCAGGGAGGCAGATGTAGACTCCGCCTGAGGAAGGACCTTCCAACAATCACCTGGGTTCTACTCCTGCTCCAACTACACAGGCTTCAGTGGCAAAACACTGTGAACTCCAATATCCTTGTTCATCAAGCAAGGGGATCATTAACGACTCACAGAGCTCTAAAATCCTCTGCCTCCTTATGTTCTAAGGGACAGCACAGCATAGAGGTAAAATGTATATAAACTTTAGAGTCAGATAGGCTTGGATCTGAATTCTAGAAGCATCCCTTAATTTTAAGAGATTTTACTGCAGAAAATAAAGATGGTATTCAGACTGTATCTGTCAAGTGCATATCCAGATGCTCTGTCGGACTGTCCCATCCTGATATGGTGGGTAGGGGAGGCCACACTTTGGTGGGTAAGTGACCGCGTCATCCTTGAAGGCGGTAGACATTTCTACCGTCAACCATTCAAAAAGAGGTGAATACTTAAGAGAGGAGGTGAGAAGGAGGGCAGGCAGGACTCGGGCACAAAAAGAAGATACTGTCTTGGCTACAGCTTTTCTCTCGAGTCTGGGAGCGGCCCTAGGAAAGGAGGCTTTTACCTCATTGAGATAAGCCAAGAGCTAAGCAGAGGGCAGATGGGGTTTTATGTAATTCCGTGTTTACTCTCTTTTGTTACTCTTTAATCTTTAGCAAAGTCATACTTAAACATTAAAAAAAAAAAAAGAAAAGAAATATACAGTTGACCCTTGAACAACACACTTAGTTTGAACTGCATGGTCCACTGACATGCGGATTTTTTCAACAGTTTACTCGGATGCAGAACTGCACATAACGGAAGGCTGACTGTCAGTTATATGCAGATTTTCAATTGCGAGGAGGAGTGGGTGCTCCTAACCCTCACACTATTCAACGGCCAACTGTATATATGTACATACACGCATGAGTCGATGAACCTTCTCAAAAAAGAAAACCTGTAAAAATATCTGCTACAAATGATGATGCTGGACAGAAAAAGAAAGTGGTAAACACATTCTTTTCCAAGGAAAAGTCACTTTTAAAACTTACCCAGCTAGCAGCTCACCTTGAGATCCAGTGGCAGCTTGTTGGAGGTGAACACGCTCAGCTTGATCTGGGGGATGCTGATTTTGAGATTTTCAAAGTAGTATCGAATTGGCGTCCCGCCTTGTTCAGCTGTCTTTTCGTGGAGGTTTTCATCGTATTTTTCCACCTCTGGTACAAAGGTAGAATTGTTTTCTTGAAAAATAAGTTTCCTCTGAAGTCTCATGATGCAAATACTTTCGTTCACATTGAAAAGAAACTCACAGAAAAATGTAAATGTCTATTTGTCTAAATTTAATTTTTTAGGGCTCAGCAGTATGTACAATATCCTGATGCCATTTCTTTGTAAAAGTAGATCTGGTTCATGTTGCTGATCCAGAAAGTACAATAGCTTAATCTTTTGATTTGCGACTCTATTACCATCTGGCAGATATCATCTCTGGAAAAAATAATCCAGGTGGGAAAGCCAAAGGTCATGGGTGTGCTTGCTGGCAATGCGTTTTCTAGAAACCATGTCGTTATCATTATCATTATAAATGACCCAGATTATCTGAATTTATTTCAGAAAATGGTATCTAAATAAGTACTTGGAGTGTAGTTTAACTGAATCATCATGAACAACATGACCAATTAAATGATGAACCTGAGCGAAACATAATGCCTTAAAAAGAAACAGGCTACAGGCTATAAAGAACCAACATCATGACAAGTGGCTCTCTCTCCCAAACAGTGGACATGATTTAAATAGCAGAGTGGAGGCAGATTTCTCACTTGTTATCTCATGAAGTAAAAGGGATGAACATAGGCTAAAACACAGCAATGTGCTCTTTAACTTGATGCTGTCCCCACACCCATGTGGGCAGCTTATTTGCACTTGGATTCATGTGCTTTTAGAAATAAAACCAAAGAGACTGTACATATCTACATAACAAACAAATTTATACTGTAAGCTTTTATATAGTTCTATTTATAGAAAGAAGGGAATAGGTTAAAAAAAAAAAAAAAAAAAAGAAGATACCACAACAGAGACAGGCTTATCTGTATTCAGGGAACAGGAATAGTTATAGAAGGCAGAGGAGATTCCTTAATGAAAGGCAGGCAAGGATTTTACAAAAGAGTCTAAAGCCACTAGACAATGCTTGGGGAGAAATTTATGTAGAGCAACTTACAAGAAAAGCGTGTCTAATCAAATTTAAAGTAAAATTTCCCAGGACAGTACCAAAAGAGAACAGATACCTGGCAGGCAGGCTCAAGTGGCTCTCTGAATACAAATAAACACTGGCGTTCTGACCCAAAGTGGAGAACGCAGCACTAAACAGACAGGATCTGCTCCTGATCCCAAATACACTTAAAGCTTAAAGTCTAAGTCTGGGATAAACAGAGCAAAAATATTTTTCTTGCATTGTGCGCGTGTATGTTCATATGTACACACGTCCCCAGGGATTTTTTTCCCCCTTTAGCCAACATGGGCAGATAAACATTAAAAGTCTCTATCTTCTCATTTCTTTAGGCTCAGTATTTAGTTTAGTCTTCAAAAGACTAAGCATTACTGACTTCTTTCTAAGCTGTATATACAGTCTAGCAAAGGCCATGATGAGGCATCTAAAATAAAGAGACGACAGCTACATAATTTCTGTGGCACTGCTGGAAAATTTAGGTCTTTCAGAAGCTTATCCTACTCCCCTCTCCAAAGAAGAGTAAAGTAACTAGAAACCTTTGTAATTACATTAAGACATAAGGGTATGGATGTGAAAAAAAGTTAAGGAGTTGAGGCTAGCCAATTTTTTTCCTCAGCTAAACCAAAGGAACTGCCGAAGGGATTTCTGATTCTTGGCCCTGAAACTGTTTAATAAACAAAGGTTAGGAAACAAAGTGGTTTGCTAAATGACTAACATCATTTCTGCCATCTTAAAGCAGATGAGTCAAAAAACATGAAACAAAGAGGAACAATATACTGCTTCCCAAAAGCTTGCCCCTGGGCATGCTGGGACACCAGAGACCCTTGGAGCAGCTTCTTTCATTCACAGATACACCTCAATACCTGTCAACAAGCAATACTTAGAAAGAGAACTGAACCACAAACCTTAGCTTCCCAGCTCAGACTATGAAGTGGATAGGGAGCTTGCCAGGCATTCAGAGGCCACCTGTTTTCACAAGCAGACTAAAAAATGCCACCCTTGGGCCAATTCCCAGATACACACCTAGAACATTCGACATTACCTGATTCTGCCTGATCGTAGCCAAAGAAACTCAGCAGCTTGAGGAGCAGTTTCTCCTCAATTTGTACCGTGAATCTCTGAGCCGTGACCATCAGATGCTAGAGATAAAGAAATTCTGATTTACAGTGCGAATGCCAGAGGAACTCTCATCCGTGCCCTAAGAAGGCCCCTGTGATATGGCGTGGTCTCTTTACTTATGTGATTTCATAATCATGCTGCCAAATTTTTTCTGGCTCATCTCTCTCTACATTGTTATAATGAATCAAAAATTCCAGAAGATGTTTAGTAGACAATTCACCATCCTACTGCTTGGTTCCCAGGGCATCTGTGTCTGGTTAGTCAGGATTACACTTTCAGATGCACTGTGGTATGTGGTACTGAGCTCACATGGACAGCAGCTAGTTTAAGGAGCAGAACTGGGCTTGTGAATTTGAGGGCCACAGGCAGGCTTGACCCCACTAGCGCTGGTGACAAAGGACCAGAAATAGGAGAAGCAACGTCTTAGCTCCCACTTTTCCAGGATTTGCTAGCTTGCACATGAAGACTTCTCCAGGAAAGAAAGTTTATCACTTCCGAATGATCTGCTTTTAGTAAACAGTGTGGCAGCTTACAGAGGAGGATGTCTGTCCCAAGGTCAGGCCCCTCCTATCCTTTTTCCAGTAGTCTTGGATTATTTTTTTTAATTTATTTTATTGAAGTATAGTTGATTTACAATGTTGTGTGCTAATTTTTGGATTATTATTTTAATAATATATCGAGATCAGGCCTGGTCACGAGCAATCTAGAAGATGCTATACTTTCCTGCAGAGACTTCACGCTGATGAATACCGACTCTGGCCCCTATGGATTCAGTACTATTGCCCGCTGAATCATCGACAACACAACTGAGAATCTGAAGTTTTAAGAGGCGTTTCCATCAATTCCGCTCCGCAATGTATCGAGTCGCTTAGTGCCTTACCCCCACTGGACTATTTCCATCCACAGCCTGAACTGCTGGCTCTGAGCCTTGGCTGCGAGAGGACAAATCAAGCCCACCAGCCTACCTTGTAGATGTTGGTCAGCGCACTCTTACTGGGGAACTTCACCGTGTTCACTTGCACAGCAGGGCCTGTCTCAATGACCTCATTCTCATTGCTCAGTGGAGTCACAAAGAGCATGAAGGGCTGCGTGGTGCCAATGAGCTGATTGTCCACCTAGGACGTGAAAGAGCAGCAACAAAAAGAGACAAATTGCTCAGTTTTCATTTTTACCTTTAACTAGGTCTCACAATATGCAGGTCATTCAGAAAGTACTTTTGGAAAAATACATTCTCACTAAAACCAGCAAGAATCATAGCAGTAGTTAGGAGTGATACTTTATTTGGTGAGTACTGTGTGCCACGCACCAAGCGAGTCCCCTCACAGGCATTATCTCATCAAGTCCCATGACGGCCGGCCTGTCCAAGTTATCAAACTCAGGGCTCTGCTGCATCCTCGCCATAACCTCCTGGGGACCATCACCGTCCTCACGTCATAGACAAAGAAGCTGAGAAGAGAGCCCCCTGCCTAAGGCTGTACACCTAGTCAATGACAGAACGAGAACTTGACTCCACTTCTCTCTGTCCCCAAAGCGAACGCTCTCAACCACTAGGCTATCGATGCTTCTCTTGCTCCAAATTCCCTGAAGAGCTCAAACTAGAGAATCAGTAGCAGATGGCTACCAAGTGGGCACAGCTGCCCATCCTAAAGTCAACTCCTTTCTAGGAATGGAGTGATGAAAGCAGTGGCACCAGGGACTGCTCTATTCATCCCCCCCATCAGCACCATCACCGAGAACACACTCTCCACACTCAGGTAAGTTTATGGACCTCCGGAGGCTCACGGCAGGAAGCAAGCATCTTTACTTTGTTCTACCCTAAAGGCCCACACACTAGGAAGAGGAAAGAGGAGAGAACATGGGTCGGGTACCCCTAAGTGTACTTCCTCCACATCACCTAACACATCCCTCACTACAGCCCTAAAGGTTAAGTGTTATTCCTCCCCATTTGACAAACAAGAAAACAGAAGCTTAGAGAAGCTTAGAGAAATTAAATTACTTGCCCACATTCACAAGGTATAATAGTAAGTAGGAGAGGTGGGATTCAAATGCAGGTATTTCGAGCATCAAGCCCTTGACCTTTCCATTGTATCACATGGGTTCCCACAGAACCATTTTGTACAATCGCTGCGGATGGTCCTTCTGTTGGCTTTCAAGGTGCAGAGAGAAGGGCGAGGGACCTAGAGCACTTCTTCCTACTTCCGCTCTTGCTTCCTACCACGTGCTCTCTATACAGCAGCCAAAATGATCGTTCAAAAACACAAATCATGTCCCTCCTTCCTGGACACGCTGCAGTGGCTTCCCTTTCTCCTAGGACAGGACAGCACTCCTCAGCACAGCCTCCAAGGGCCCACCTGATCCAGTCTCACTACATACCACTCTCCTCCAGGCTTGCCACCATGCCTGTACACAAGCCTCCCCATTCTTTCTCAAAGATGGGCAAGTCTCTCCTCCCTCAGAATTTTCTGGAACATTTTCCCCCAGTATACCTTTTCTTTGGTTTTCTCATTCTCTTCTTCCAAGTTCAGCTCAGCTCCCACTTCCTCAGGAAGACCCTCCTAGGCCACTTTACCTAAAGCAGCAGCATCCCTCTTTATTCTCTCACAGCAGTTATCCCAGGTTGGAATTATCTATTTGCTTGCTCGCTCACTTACTGGCTGACTTCTTTCCTAGTCTGTTAGCTCAGAGAGCAGAAACTTCATCTTTTGAGTCATGGTGGTATCTCCAGAGCCCAGTGCCATGCCCAGCACACAGATGACACTCAGTAAGAATTCACCCAGTGAATGAATCACCTGTCACACCCAATAGAGGAAATGACAATAAAGTCTCACCTTATTCTGACCTCTTCTTTGTTCTTTCCCCAAACACATTTGATACAAGTGTACTAACTGAGAATTTCTGATTCTTGTATTAGTCTCCCAATTAGATTCTGACACTCCCTAAGGGTGGGACTATATTTTCTGTTCTTAAAAATTCTTCCTCATAGCACTGTAATCATAGTAAACTCTCAAATCTATTTATTTTCTACAATTTACAGCACACATTAAATCAAGAGGTACTACAGGAAAAAAAAATCTTTTTAATTACAGTAAAAAGTCAATGAAATTAATGAACAGCAAATGATTCTTCAGATCTTCTCTGTAAGATCAAAAAAGAAAGACAAAGAAATAGAGGTGCAAGATATTAACTTTTTATCCTCAAACAAATGAGATGTCATTAGCCTGAACTCTTTGCTATTTGTGATATATGATGAAAGAAAAAATTCTTCTGAAAAGGGGTTTTGGCATGATAATCCTTTATTTTTGTAGTGTGGATCTGCTGGAAATGAGTCCTTTTAGTTTTTGAATATCTCAAAACACCTTTAATTCACCCTTGTTTTTGAAAGATATATTTGCTGGGCACAGACTTCTAGGTTGGCAGGTTTTTTTTTCCTTTCAACACTTTGAAGATGTTGTTTACCATATTGTCACTTGCATTGTTCCCAATAAGAAACTGGCTGTCATTCTCACCTTTGTTCCTTGTGAGGAACGTGGCTTTTTAAATCTGGATGCTTTATCACTGGTTTTTTTTTTTTTTTTTTTTTTTTTTTGGCGGTACGTGGGCCTCTCACTGTTGTGGCCTCTCGCGTTGTGGAGCACAGGCTCCAGACGCACAGGCTCAGTGGCCATGGCTCACAGGTCCAGCCGCTCCGCGGCATGTCGGATCTTCCCGGACCAGGGCACGAACCCGTGTCCCCTGCATCGGCAGGCGGACTCTCAACCACCGCGCCACCAGGGAAGCCCTATCACTGGTTTTGAATAATTGATTATGATGTACCTTGGTACAGTTTCCTTCATGTCGTGTGTGTGGCAGGGCAGGGGGGAGGCGCAGGGGAGGGTGTGAATGTGGGTTTGTGTTTGAGCTGCTTCTGTGAGTTTATAGTTTTCACTAAGTTTGGAAAATTTATGATCGAAATCTTTTTATTTTTTTAAAATAAAATTGAATTTAATTCATGCCTTTTTAAAAATATTTATTTATTTGGCTGCATCGGGTCTTAATTGCAGCACACGGGATCTTCATTGCAGCATGCGGGATGCTTCACTGCGGCGCACGGGCTTCTCTCTAGTTGTGGCACGTGGGCTCTAGAGCACGCCGGCTCAATAGTTGGGGTGCACGGGCTTAGCTGCCCCTCAGAATGTGGGATCTTAGTTCCCTGACCAGCGATCAAACCCACGTCCCCTTTGTTGGAAGGCAGATTCTTAACCACTGGACCACCAGGGAAGTCCCTAATTCATGACTTTTAAAAGTTATTCATGATTAAAAAAAAAAAAAAAAAAAGACATTTACCTAACAACAAGAACAAAACCCTCTAACAAACATAATAATTACAAAATTCCAATTTTTTTTTTTTTGTCTCCTCCTCTCTCTCTCCTCTGGGGACTCCAATTTTCCATATATTACGTTGCTTGAAGTTTTCTCATAGGTCACTGATGCTGGTCTCTTTGTGGGGTTCTTTTCCCCTTGGATTATTTTTCTCTGGGTATTTCAACTTGGACAGTTTCTCTTGTTATGTCTTTAAGTTCACTAATCATTTTTTCTGCACTGTGTCATCTGCTACAGATCAAATCCAGTGTTTTTTCCATTTCATTTTAATGTCTAGAAGTTTGAGAGACTTTTGTATCTTCCATGTCTCTACTAAACTTTTTAAACATGTAGAATAGAATACAGTTACAGGGCCTCCCTGGTGGCGCAGTGGTTGAGAGTCCGCCTGCCGATGCAGGGGATACGGGTTCGTGCCCCGGTCTGGGAGGATCCCATATGCCGCGGAGCGGCTGGGCCCGTGAGCCATGGCTGCTGAGCCTGCGCATCCGGAGCCTGTGCTCCGCAACGGGAGAGGCCACAACAGTGAGAGGCCCGCATACCACAAAAAAAAAAAAAAAAAAAAAAAAAAAAAAAAAAAAAAAAAGAATACAGTTACAATGAGTTTTAATGTCCTTCTCTGAAAATCCAAACATCTGTGTTAGCTCTGGGTTACTTCTGAATGATTATTCTCCTCATTATATATTGTGTTTTCCTACCCCTTTGCACACCTGGTAATTTTTTTTTTTTTCTTCCTTTTGCAGTACGCGGGCCTCTCACTGTCGTGGCCTCTCCCGTTGCGGAGCACAGGCTCCGGACGTGCAGGCCCAGCGGCCATGGCTCACAGGCCCAGCCGCTCCACGGCATATGGGATCCTCCCGGCCCGGGGCACGAACCCGTGTCCCCTGCATCGGCAGACAGTCTCTCAACCACTGCGCCACCAGGGAAGCCCCAACACCTGGTAATTTTTGATAGGATGACAGATACTGTGATTTTTGCTTTGTTGGGTGCTGGATGTTTCTGTATTCCATTAAATCCTGAGCTTTATTGTTCAGGGACATGGTTAATTTACTTGGAAACAGATTGATTCTTTCAGTTTCCTTTTGTGTGACTGATTTGTTAGGTAGGTCTGGAGCAGTGCTCAGCCTAGGGCATATAGCTCACCACGGAGGCCCAAGATTTTCTGGAAGGCTCCTCCCAATGTCCCATAATTATCAGTTTTCCCAGTGTGGCTGGCGGTGAGCAGCCGGTGCTGTCCCTATGACCCTTTCAGATGGTAGGTTCCTCTGATCTGTCCTTTGCTGACCATCTGCGGAGCCCTCTGCAGATCTCCCGAGATTTCTTTCTGTGCAGCATGCTCCTCCCAGGTCTGCTGTCCTATGAACTCTGGCTGCCTTGGTCCTAGGACTCTTAACCCTGTTCAGCTCGTCCACTCTGCTGGGTTCTGTCTCAGTCTCTCTGCCTGGTGACATGGCCTGGAAACTTTTTCAAGGCAGCAAGCTGGGGTGATTGCAGGGCTCACCTCTTTTGTTTCCCACCTCTCAGGAATCACTGTCTTTTGTTGCCTGATGTCCAGTGTCTTGAATCTGTTGTCTCCTTACCTGATCTGGATTTTGGGGGTGTTTCAGGTGGGAAAGTAAATCAGGTCCCTGTTACTCCACCTTGGTCGGAAGCACAAGCCCACTTCCCTTGTTTTTCTCCCTATGGTGAACTTCAGTTCCTCTAAATTACGGTTAGATGATTTCCGCTGTTTTCTCTATTGGCAAGATGAGGGACCATGGGTCACCTTCCTCTATGCCACCTTGACCAAGTTATCTAAGTCACTGATGGACTAGCTGCTATATTCAGAATTCTGCTCTACAGAAAAATTAGTAAGATAAATATAGGTAAAAGAATTCTTTTCATAGAACGATTTTCTGAAGACCACAGAATTTGTGCCAAAGCATTAAAGTTTTTAGAACATCAAACACTGATCTGGTCAGCTGTTCGGCAGGAAGAAAAGGAGATCAACAAGTCCTAAGCCTCCCCCTCTCACCTGTACATCCTGAATGCTGAGTTCTAGCATATGACTGGTGGCCAGCTGTGTGTAGTGCACATTGATTCCCGTAAGACTTGCGAAGACCAGTTCTTCTGGGACTTTATTAATTAAAGACAGCCCAATTCCACCTTCTAACTTCACAAGCACCTGAAAGGAAACCAAAATATGGCACACTGACAGTTTAAAACAGAGCTCAAGGTAGCCAAGAGAGTACAAGGAAATAAATGGCTTTAAATCCCTCTACTTTGCCTCTAAGCAGATGAAAACCATGTAGGAGCTGTATTACTCACCTTGACGGCTCAAATTCCATCATCTCACTAGAAGCCTTCCTCTCCAGGCACACTCCCCACCCCAACCAGAACTCCACAGCGATATGATAATACCTCTACCGGAGCACTGATGACATTCTGCATCTCATTACAGGAAAATAATCATTTGAGAATCTTTGTCCCTATTTGAGAGACAAGCTCTTATTAAGTTATTCACCAAACTTCTATAACATCCAATACAGTGCTTTACATATAGGTGGTTTGTTTTTTTTTTAAGGTTACTGAATAAATATGGAATAAGTGGGCTTTTTCACACTTATCTCATGTTCCTTTCCAAACTTTTCACTTTCTTTCCAATGCCCAAACAGGGCCAGGGAAACAAAGATGTCAGAGTCAACTGGGGCCAATAAGATAAAACCTAGTTTGCTTATTCTCAACCTTCACTCCTATTTAAATTCAAATAATTTAGCTTTCTTTATTTTCATCTTACTGTAACAACATTTGTTACATTCTGATTTGACCTGAGCAGTCATTTAAGTAACATAGTCACACATTCATGATGTGATAACATTAAATACTATGAAGTAACACCGATACTTAGAAGTCACAGAGGTCAGAAAGAAAAGAGAAGGTCTCAACTGAGAAAACCAAAGAGCAAAATTCTAAACAAACCTGTAACGAAGAAATGACTTTGCAATAAGAGCTAATACATACTTCCCATTCCTGCTCTGTGTCTGGATTCTTTAATTTCTGCAGCTCTTGATCCGTAACTGGAAGTTCATCCACTTCGTATGATGAACGGTCACTTTTCCGTTGGGAGAAATCTGTTATCTGCAGTCAAATAAAACACTGTACTTACTAAGAGGGCTCACACTTCCACTGCGAAACCCACTCCATACCAATTGGGTAAGTCAAAGTCACTACTATGCTCAATAATCCTATGGAAGTTAATGGTTTCCAAAGCACTGCTAAGGTGAGATTTATATAATAATGAAGCAAATTTGGTCGTGAGTCTGTATGACTAACACCAAGCTGTAGACCTTGAGAGCTTCATACAGTGGGAGTTAGGCATCTGTAGGTGATCTAGAATTATAGCTCAAGTCAAAACATGCAAACCTCAGGATCAAGGCATTCATTTTTTGCCTTAAGAGAAGGGTGCTTTTTAAAGAGATATTGTGGATTATGGTGTACTATCTCAGAGAATTTGCTGTTACACATCAACATCTTTTCTTTTTCCTTAACTCTAATTCCCCATGCCCTGATAAATCCGTTATCTCCAGCACAGAACTCTCCCTGAGCTACAGACCCATACTTACACTGACTTCCGGACACCTTCCTGTAGACACCATACACTTAATAAGTCCAAAACTTAACTCCTCATTTCCCCCCAGAAGTCTGCTCTGTGTACATATCTTAGTGATGGAGATTATCATCCTCCTAGTTGCCCAAATCAAAATCTTGAAGGCCATTCTTGACTCCTTCCTCTCTCTCATCCACACATTCAAGCAATCACTAAGTCTGACTGACTCTACCCCCTAACAAGCTTTCATTTCTATTCATTTCTCTCCAACCTCCTCTTCATGTCCACCTCCCTGCCATGGACTCTAGTTTGGGTCACGATAATCTCTCATCCAGATCCCTCCAAACTGGTCTTTCTCTGTCTCCAGTTCTCCACACTGCAGCCAGAGTGAGCAAGTTAAAATAAATTTCTGATCGTGTCACTCCCTGACTCTTTGTTGCCATAGAAAAAACACAAAATCTTTAGCATGTATCAGGCTTTTAATGTTCTGGCCCCTGCTTCGGTCCCCTGCCTATTTCTTAGCATATTCTATGTGCCAGTTGGATCACTCTCCTTTATCTCCAGGCCTTCAATGGAGATATATAACTTCCCATATATATATAATTTACTTATTTTGTTTATTGCTCATGGTTTATCTAACCCACTAGAATGTAAGCTCCAAGATGGCAGGGAACTTTGTTTGTTCACTAGTCTAGGTTCAGTACCTAGAACCGTGCCTGGCTCTAATAGGGGCTCAGTAAATAACTGGTGAACGAACACTCTCATTCTTAGGGCACAGCCCCTCCGCCTTTCCTTCTTGATTTGGCTAACTCCCTTCAGTTAACATTTAGATCTCAGCTTAAGTGTTACTTCTCTTAGAAAGCCCCTGCCAGTCTCCAAATCTGGGCATACAAATCCTTTCTAGATACTCCCCATAGCACCCTCCACTCCTACTTTCATAACACAACATGCTAATTAACTGATTAGAGACCTCATGTATATCCTTGTTGTCAATGTTATTAATATATCAATTATTTAAATATATAAAACATATATAACGATTGATAATAATATGTACTGTTCTTGGCATTATCTTCTTTAATTCTTATACTTTTTTTTACTCATTCTTTTATTATTGAAGTATAGTTGATTTACAATGTTGTGTTAGTTTCAGGTGTGCAGCAAAGTGATTCAGTGATACATACATATTTATCTTTTTTTTTCAGATTCTTTTCCCTTATAAGTTATTAAAAAATAATTCTTACACTTTTTAAAAATCATCTTATATTTTACTTATATTCTGATTCTTATAACAACTTTGTGAGGCAGGTCTTATCCCCACTTTATAAATAAGGACACGCCATCCTCACATCCAGCACAGATACTTCAATAAACATCTGCTGAATGACTGACCATGTGGGGGCGGGGGGAGCACAATGAGACTCAGGTCAGTTCTTACGATAAATTATCACCTGGAGCGCTCTAGTTGGTCCATCTGGGATGACCCTGATGGACAACATTCCCGAACCAGGCCTCATTTTTTGGTTAATAAATTGTTGTTCAGGTGGAACTGGCCCCAAAAGCTCCATGGATGTGTCCGGACCAAGAACAACTTCAGCTCCGTCAAACAAACCAGAAAGCCCTCCTTTGGCCTGCAGAACAGAGTAAAGATGTGTAAGAAAAGGCAAAGGCACTGACTTTGACAATTTAACATGTCATTTCAAACAAGTTACCAAATTTAAACTCTCTTCTGAAGGGTCATGGTCAACATACAGAAAAGCATTTACTGTTTTTTCAGCTTTACAGATGATAAAGAACAGGAGGATTACTTGGGCAAGATGGAAAGTTACGCCACATGAATTTAGGGAATTCAAGGTAAGATAATTCCATGAATACAGTATATTAGTTTAGTAGTAACTTCTAGTCATTAAGATAAGCTTAAAAAAAAAAAAGTACCAAAAACCCTATTTCTCTGAGTATTCTCACTAGGGTTTGCTTCAAAAGCTGAAACATTCTGAAAATTTAAGAAGTATCACTATCACTGAGCTTTCCAATAAAAAGCAAATTCTGGAGTTGAAAACCTCCCCAAACAGGCATATGGCTGGACAATCAAATATTCAAAATATGGTGCCTCTTCTAAAATGAAACAGGGAAATGTGAATGTCATCTGATAGCCAGTTATTCGGGCCTTTGGAGAAAAGTACCTTCTTGCTATATGCCCCAAGTAAAATGGAAGTCTGCAGGATGATGCCTTTGGGAGAGTGAATACAGGGCTAGAGAAGATAATAGCTGAAGTGTCTAGATCCCCCTCTGTTAGTTTTTAAATAGTGAGTAATGAAAAGGAAAATTTGAGCTGGGTTTGTAGGACAGACTTCAACATGGAGAAAGCTTTTATAACTGTTTTAAGTTTAGAAAGAAAGTGCATACACAACCTTATAAGGGTAGTGTCAGAAAATGTTTTAATGCCTTCAATTATTTTATTCAGAATAATAAGATTGAAACAAGTTTATTTCCCTAACCAAAACACATTCTGCTCTGCTGAATACTGCTATTATAGGGTCACTCAGAGAAATGATGGAATAGATTCAAGAAACAACAAACACCAGAAAGGGATGTTTTTTTTTTTTTTGGTTGGGTGGGGGGGGCGGTGGGTTGGGCAGGATGCTCTAAGAGAATTGGAATTACACGGGCTTTAGAAACAAACCAGAAGTAAAGTCAGGGTCAGACACGGAACCCAACAATTATAACAAGCCCTCTTTTGCCTCTAGAAGTCTGAATTGCATTGCTAATTGAAAATCACAAATCCATTCCAGATGTGTGCTTCATATAAGTAAGCAGCTTGTCTTTGATGAAAAAAGCTCAGGGCACTAGAGATAAAGAAAATAAATCTCACCAAACAGCAGTCAGAAGCTGCTTGCAGTTTTGCTCACTCCCCCGGAGAACAAGCTCCCATTATGGAAGGACAGCCTGGTTTCCACCAGGGTCAAACACACTAAGAGCTCTCTAGATTCTGGGCCTGATGTTCTAGTGTTTACCTTTTGGGTAAAGTCCCAGGCTGAGGCAGAACTGCACACACGGTCACACGTGCTGTTCTGCTCTATGCCTAAACCTCTGAGACACCTTCCTACCCACTCATCTCAGATCCATGGTCTCATTCCTGGCCTGAAGCCAGAAGGAGAGAAAATCCAAATTCCTGGTAACTTTCCAAACACACATTTGCTTATAAAGTACCTGGGAGTTTTTCATGGGGTGGACTGGCTGACTTGAAGGCAAGGGAAACTGAACAGCAATCTTCATTTCGACATTTGCTACAACAATGAAAGGTTTATTTGGGGACCACTGAGAATGCAGAAGTAAACAGAATCTAGGGCATGCAGAGCCCATGAAGATTACTCACCATCTCACAGAACACTTTATAGAAGATGGTTTTAACCTCACAGGTCTAAAACTAATCCATCTAACTTAGTGGTGGGCTTTTAGCTGACATTTTTCTTTCTTTCTCTTTCTTCCTTTTTAAAATTACATAGGTAATTTATCTCATCAAAGAAAAAAATCCAGATAAGCCAAGGGAAAAAAAAAACAACACATCACTCAGAAGCAACCATTCCTAATACATTTCTTACATATCACCTTCAATAACATTTCCCGTGTAAATATGCACAGATGCACAAAGTTTCGTGGTTTCCTGACTAAAATGAAATAATACATATTTGCATTGTAATTATTTTTTTCCCATTCAACAACATCTCACGTATATCCTAATTAAGACTTTGTTTCAAAAAAAAAAGAAAAAAAAAAAAAGGCTCAACCACTGCTTGCAGCAACTGGGGATGTCAAAAACTACTAACCTGGACAACCAACCCATGTAACCCACAGGTCAGTTTCCCTTCTCGGAAACTCCACGTCTGGGTTGTGCTTCGCCTACGATCAGGCTTTCTTAGCATCAGCGGCTCATATCTAGAAGAAAGGAAAATCCAACAAGTCCTGTGAGTCAAATAATTCAGGCCTGAAGAAAGTATCAAGATCGCGGTTTTACTCTTCTTCCTTCCAATATCCTCTGCCCTTAAAATCTAACAGGCAGTTAGCTTGAATCCTATGGCAGCTAGGTATCTCTCAATGAGGAAAGAGGAATAAAACAACATGGAAAGCAATGAGGACACAAATATGAATACTTTAAGGATTCACAATTTAATACATATAATAGGGGTTCTTGCTTTCTCACAATGACAAGCTGTCATGTAGTACAAGAAAGGTTTTTAAAATATTTTCAAAAATTCTTTTCTGTTTTATTTCCAAATACTTTTATTTTGTAATGGGTTTTAACTTGTAAGTCATCTAAAGTCATTTTGGAAGTAAACAAGGTACTAACTGAAAACACACTGATTTCATGGAGAAACTGAGGCACAGGCTAATAAAGTAACTTATTCAAAGTTAAAGAGCTGATTTGAATCCAAGGAGTTAGTCATAAAAACACATTTGATTATTCTCTTAATAATTTATTTCTGCTTTCAAGGGATTAACAAAATTCTTAGATTAAAAAAAACAAACTGTTCACTTCTCAGGAGCAGGGGTAGGTAGACGTTTGGATGAAAAGACATTCATGTTTCATAACATATCCTTCTTATAGTTTGATTCTTTTTTTTAACATCTCCATGGGCATTTCCATAATGACTTTAAAAAATAAAACAGAAACCCAATACTCATGTTTGGAAATACAACAGGTTTCTGTCATTGAAGAAAAATACAAATTCTTACTTCATTTATAGACTCTTTGCTTTTTGGTGTAGATTTCTTCTGAGCCTGAATTTGAAAGCAGTGAACTTGAATCAAAAGTTGCCATGAAAGTTACCTGTTGTCCGTGACTGCAGCAAGACCAGCAATATCTAAGATGGCAGAGCCCTCGGTGGAGCGGGCGGCCAAGGGCTTGCTGGGGTTGTGAGGCACAGAAGAGCCCTCGTGGGCCAGCACGCCTGTTCCGGTCATCCTCCACAGCTGAGAACGCTTCCCTGGCTCCTGTTGGGAAGAGACAGCAAGAGCCATCATGCGCAGCCATGGCTTCATACAAGGGCTTCAGGAGCTTCACACAGGGCTGAATGAGTTCTCAAGTAGGGACTGTACTAAAAGACACTTTCTGATTATGTCAATGCTTAATTCAAACTTGCATTACTGTCTATCTATCTCTAGCTGCACTTCGGATAAGATATGCTAAACTCTTGAACCAAACAACCAAAAATGACAAATAATATAAATTTTTAAAATTTTTTTTTTTCATACACTTAATACTTTCTGAGCAAACCAGTTAGTCGAGGTTCAATCTAATCTCCTCCACTAGCTACACTGCTATGTTAACTGCTATTCCAGATGGCAGCCCTCCAGTGCCCTTACCTAAAAGAGTGATCCAATTATATAAAGTATATATGATATTCTCAGTATTTGGTCTTTGGTTATCCTCATAACTGGCAGAAAACCAGAATTTACCAGAGATCTCCCCCATCCCACGTTCATAAGGGAAGCATACTACATTGATGGTTTCCAATTTACTGGGTTTACTATTAAGTGGATTGTATTCATGTTATACTAGATTGATTGCTATTAATTCTAAATATATTTTCTCTTAGGAGTATTTTATAAGCAGTACTTGAACTTCCAGGTCAATCCAAGGAAGTCTGTATAATCCATTATATGTAAGAAGTAATAATAATAATAGTAATAATACCTCCTGAATATTTACTATGTGTCAGCCACTGATCAGTGTGAGTTACACATAGTAATTCATTTAATCCTCAAAACAATCCAATGAAGCATATACTATTATTATTCTTACTTACAAATGAAGAAGTTAAGTCCCAGTGAGATAAAGAAACTTCACCACGGTCGCATTAACTAGTAGGTGGTAGAGTGAAGGTCAGAATCCCTGCAGTGTGAGTCCAGGGGCAACGTGCTTATCCACTTTGCCATACTACCTTTCTAACACAATCCCTGTAATTCCATTTCAGTAACACCTACCCATTGAGAATACTCTTTCTATGGGAAGGTATACTCCAACTAGACCTGTCAGGATCACATTCTGGGTACCACAAACGCATCTACACGCTGCCCCACATTGGAAAGACAGCTTTTGCAACAAAGCTGTCAAAGCTGCATTAAAAGCTAACAAGGTAATATGAATGCTGGAGTCGAACGCCAGGATCTGAAATCCAGCTGCCTCATTTACTAGCTAAGTGACCTTGGATAAGCTACTAAATTTCTCAGAGCTCCTGTTTCCTGATTTGTCAAAGGGGGAAATTAAGCTACCTCTGAGGGTTCTTGTGACAAGTGTAATAAATACAAGGCACTTTCAGCACATACTTGGCACAGGGTTAATGCCTCGATAAATGTCTGCTGTGTTACCATGATCACATCCCTTTACACAGCACATTACGTACAGCATCCTAGTTGATCCCTCTCACAAACCTAGGAGATCAGTGGGAAAATGAGGCTCAGGTAGGAATGTGAAACACCAGATATCATCATCGTTAAGTGGCAAAGCCAGAACTCAAATCTAGAAGATATGATGCCCTTTTTTTTTTAATTTTTATTTTATGTTGGAGTATAGTTGATTAACAATGTTGTGTTAGTTTCAGGTGTATAGAGAATTGAGCAGAGTTCCCTGTGCTATACAACAGGTCCTTGTTGGTTATCTATTTTATTTATTTATTTTTTATCTATTTTAAATATAGCAGTGTGATGGTGCTCTTTCTACTGTGTGCTAATGCCTCCTGTATCTCTGAAAAGAGATGAAACTGAGCTGCACTTCTCTACCCGCAATCCCCACATGCTTACTTCTCTGTTCACAGTAAGAGAATACAGCTATCCCTAGCACCAAAACCACACGGAAAAGCATCTCAATTTTCCCGGAGGTGTTCCAGATCAGGAATCAAAGCACAGATGCCCAGGTGAAATCAAGTTTTCATACATGGATTCCTCTATTGCCTGCCCGCATGTGCAGGCTCATCATCACTGGAAACTACCCAAACCTCCATTTAAAAACCCAAGATCCACCATTCTCCTTCCAGTTCCCTTCCCCTGCCCCGTTTCCTCACAATTTAGTCCTAAAACCTTGAGGTGAGACTGAGGGAGGGAGAAGGCCATGGGGCTGTGTGAGGGAAGGTGGGTATATTGTGGTGGCCCGGCCCAGAGTGGGATGTTGAAACCCAAGGTGGGTGCTGATCCATATCGAGGGGCTGGGGAGGCGAGCCTAGTGTGGGTTGTCAGAGACAAAGACAGGTGAGGAGGGAATTCCTGCAGGGGGTGGGGTTGGACGGGGAGCTGCCCAGCATGTGGAGATCAGGGCCCACGCCAGGTAACAGGGTGTGTTCACACTCGGGGGGGGGGGGGGCGGCGCACAACTGTGATGAGAGAACATGGGTTACATTCACGGGAACTGGTCAAATTAATAAATACATTCTTAGTGTTGGACAAGGGAGTTACAAATATGAAAAGGGAAAAAATTACAATGAGCTTTGTGATGCTGGACTGGAATTAGAACTGTTAGTGTGAACTGCTGGTTCTTAATACACAGAGATAGAGAAATCTGCTGAATATATAAATACACATATAAGATATATGTATGCATATGCACATATGTTATGTATATACGCAGACACAGTATGTGCCGTGTGTGTGCATATATACGTCATGTATACATAAAATCGCTAGGTCTGTCCCTTGAGAGAGTCTGGGAACAGTGACACCACAGCAGCAACAAGGGCACCTAGGGTACGTATCTTAAGTTTCTAAATTCCATTCTCTGATAAAAGGAATCAGGGCTCCTCAAAGAAGTGGCAAATTCCGGGAATGCTGCAGGGAAAGTACAAAATGAGCCCAAAATAACTTGCTGTGTCAGGAAGTATGAACGTGCTCCAGGCATGAGGGGGCATATGTCAAAAGGACACAGAAGGTTAAAGGCACTCCCACTGGCCAAATATGAGAACTGAGGATAAAAATAAATCCTGACAGCAACAGCTAACACACTGAATAAAACAGGGAGCCACGGGGACACACATAAAGCTACAGAATGAACTGTGCCCCTGCAAAATCCTTATGCTGAAGACCTAACCCGCAGTTGTGATGAAAATGGGGCCTCTGGGTAACACTTAGGCTTAGATGAGGTCATGAGGATGGGGGTCTCCTGATGGGACCAGTGTCCTTAAGACACCAAAGGGCTTGCTTTCTCCTCTCCCCTCACCCCTGACCCCACTCTCCTCTGCCATCTGAGGACGCGGTAAGAAGGCTGCAGTCCACAAACCAGAAGAAGGGCCCCCTCCGGGAACCGACTTGGCCGGCACCCTGATCCTGGACCTCCCAGCTTCCAGAACTGTGAGAAATAAATTCTCATTGTTTAGTCTATATGATTTTGTTCTGGAAGTCCAAGCTAATACACATGCATGCATGCATACATACATACATAGATAGAAAACCTGATGAGGCACAGGATATTTACAGAGTCTCAAAGCACCTCTCCACAAAATATTTACTAAATACAAGGGAAAAGAAAAACTTCCTCCACAGTGGAGAAGGCTGGCAGACACCACCTTAAGCAAGTGCTAACGTTAACATCACCAGCAACAGGACAAATCAGAATTTCTCCCAACTTTTCTGTAAATCTGAGATTCTTTCAAAACAGAAAGTAAAAAAAAATCCCAAAAAAACAAACAAACAAAAACCTAAGAGGTCAACCTTCTACTCTTGGTTTCTAATTCAAGCACATAGGTCCATTTCCCAGTGCCAATTCAAAGAACATTGCCTAGTTTTAGATGTCAACGTAATTCACTCATCACCTTCCCTCCCATTTACCGGTTTTCATCCACATCAAGTGAGATGACAACTGTGAAAGTGTGTAAATTATAAAATTTTATTTAAAGTATTTTTTGCTACTTAATTTTAAAAAATCTGTTTTTGTCTACTTAACAGACACCTAGCCCTTGGAAATCCCATGTATATTTATTACTAGTGTTTTGCTGATCACACCTGGTGATCATCCTCCACTTGATAAATCATCTTTCTCTTGAGTTAGTTTTCATTCACTCTAACATCCTCATCAACTTGAACATCTGCATCATTTCCAAGGGCTCTTCTATTTTTTTCCCAATTCCTTGATTTCTGTCAGACTCTTTTATTTTTAGATTATTGCCTTTCAAAATTTCCTTTTTCAAAATGTTCAATGAAGTCTAGAAAATTGTTTACTTTCAATTACTACATCTCATGGTCTCTTTACTCATCACCATTCCCAAATCTTATTTCTAAAATGTATCTAACACATAAACACAGTCTTATATAAAAGAATGTGATAACATTTTAAGCAAATTTGAATTATGTGACTTTCAACTGGTATGATATAAAAACACATGTAGAAGTACTGGTTGATTGATAGATGGATGAACCTTGAAAACATTAGGTTAACTGAAAGAAGCCCTTCATTAAAGACCACTCGTATATTGACAGAAGTCCAGAACAGGGGCGTCTACAGTGACAGAAAGTAGATTAATGACTGCTTAGGGCTGGGAAGTAAGGAGAATGCGGGGGTGATAGCTAAAGGATACAGGGTTCTTTCTTGAGGTGATGAAAATGTTCTAAAATTGAGTGTGGTTAGAGCAGTACCTACTGTGGATATATTAAAACCCACTGAATTGTATATTTTAAATGGGTGATTTGTACGGTATATGAATTGTATCTCAATAAAGCTGTTAAAAATATAAAACTGAATTAGAAACACAGGTATTAAAGTTTCATTTGATGTGCAAAATCTGAAATAATTTGAATCTATCCCCCATTAAAAATGCAGTAAGAGTTGTACAACCTCAAAGCCAAATGAGTCATAAACCACCTACATTACTGTCACACATGATAGCACTTTAGTTGATTAAAGGGCATCCTCTGTCAGCATTAGGGCCACTTAGGTTGGAAACACACAACCTCTGTCAGGGTTGTTTTTGGATTATATGATTTATATTATGCAAAATTTTCCAGAACACACCCCTCAGGTAAATGGTTTCAAATAATTATAGCTGGTGATCTTCCTCCTCTTAAAGTGATTTCTGCACCTCTGTGTTCTCAAACAACATTCATTTTGAAGTCTGAACTATTTAGTACCAGTCTTTCTGTCAGTCACAATATTTCTGGTCAAACTTTACTCTTTCTCTCAATATCTGGGTCTATTAGCATAATCATTTCATAAACTAACTTGAAAAGAATGTTGGCATAAAAAGGGAAAAACCTGTCAGTGTGATCATTTTTCCACTGAGTTTAGGGAAAAGTAGATTAGGGGAGTGTTACAACAGAAAAAGAGTAATGAAAACGACAAATCACAAATTTGAAAAAAATAAATTCAAGAATTAAGTTCTTCGAAAAGGTATCAAAGATGAGAAGGGCTTGGAATCCCTAGAGCAGGCGTCACGGGACAGTGGGGAGAACAGCAACTGGAGCAGTCAGGACGCCCAAGTTCCATCTGAGCACGGGCCTAGGTCTCTGCTTGCTCGTCTGCAAAACGAGGGGGTGGACCAGGTGGCCCCTGTCCCTTCCAGGGCTAAAAATCTTTTCTTCTAAACTCCAAGTTCTAAGCTCTCTTACCTTCTTCTTTAAAATGACTCTCTGTGTCTTTGGTGAGACATCCAAGACGAGCTCTGCACAGGTAATGGCTCTGTTGGAAGCCACAGGCCGTCCTGTCCCCTCCTGTAAACTAGAATTGAAAAAACAGTAACAATCATAATACACACACACACACACGTATACACGTGGACTCACATGTGCATTCATGTACTCATAAGCAAATGGCTAAACCTCCACCATAAAGAAGATAATTCTTCTTTAATCATAGAAGAAAAAGCCTGACTCAAGCTGCAGAAAGATCAAGGTTGTGCTGTTTTCCTGCACAGTTCAAAGATTCATTTGTCAGAAGACATACTCTGACATTTCCCCTCTCCTGATAATTTCAGTGGCTTAAAATTCAGACATAAAAGGATGCCTATATATCTTTAGAGACAAAAAAACAAAAACTAATCCAGACATTCCAAGGGTCCAAGAATTAGTTCTACTGTTTGCCAGGAAGATGATCAGAATTATTGCATCCCCATGTCTTAGCAAGAAATCAGAAGTCCCTTTAGGATGAAAAGAAAACAAAGGGTTCATAATCACCTTCCTCCAATTCCACCTTGTTGTGTTTCTCTATGGCTTAAGAATACTAAGCTCTATGGAATGCTGCAGCCTAACTACACTTCAGGGTGTTTCAATGAGATTTTATTTAGATTATCCTCCTGTTTCCACTAATCTCTATCATCAAAAAAGGGACTGAAAAATTCCGAGTTAAAAACCAGTTTTCATATCAAAAGCACAAGTGACCAAAAAAATTTTGACTTCAACAACATTAAAAACATCTGTCCTTCCAAAAGACATTACCAAGAAAGTAAAAAGACAATCCACGGAATGGGAGAAGATATTTGCAAATCATGTATCTGATATGGGATTTGTATCCATATTATATAAGGAGCCTTAAAATTCAAAAAGGCAAAAAAATCTAATTTAAAAATGGGCTAAGGATTTGAATAGACATTTCCCCAAAGGTATACAAATAGGGAATTCCTTGGCAGTCCAGTGGTTAGGAGCCACTGCTTTCAACGCTGTGGCCGGGGCAGCCCGGGTTCAATACCTGGTTGGGGAACTAAGATCCCGCGAGCTATGCAACATGGTCAAAAAACAAACAAACAAAAAAGATACACAAATTGGAATTAGCACATGATAAGATCTTCAATATCATTAATTATTATGGAAATGCAAATCAAAACTGCAATGAGGGGCTTCCCTGGTGGTGCAGTGGTTGAGAGTCCGCCTGCCGATGCAGGGGACAAGAGTTCGTGCCCCGGCCCGGGAAGATCCCACATGCCGCGGAGCGGCTGGGCCCATGAGCCATGGCCGCTGAACCTGCGTGTTCGGAGCCTGTGCTCCGCAACAGGAGAGGCCACAGCAGTGAGAGGCCCGCGTACCGCAAAAAAAAAAAAAAAAAAAAAAAAAAACTGCAATGAGATAATATTACCTATTCAGTAGAATTACTACAATCAAAAAAAAAGTGGAAAACAGGGCTTCCCTGGTGGCGCAGTGGTTAAGAATCCCCCTGCCAATGCAGGGGACACAGGTTCGTGCCCCGGTCTGGGAAGATCCCACATGCCGCGGAGCGGCTGGGACCGTGAGCCATGGCCGCTGAGCCTGCGCGTCTGGAGCCTGTGCTCCTCAATGGGAGAGGCCACAACAGTGAGAGGCCTGCGTACCGCAAAAAAAAAAAAAAGGTAAACATAGAATTACCATAGAACCCAGCAATTCCACTCATAGATATATATGCAAAAGAATTAAAAACAAGTACTTAAACATGTACATGTATGGGCATGCTGATAGCATTGTTCACAACAGCCAAAAGGTAGAGACAACACAAATGTCCATCAAAGGAAGAACGGACAAACAAAATGTGGTACAGACACACAATGGAATATTACTCAGCCATAACAGGAATGAAACAGTGATACATGCTACAGTGTGGATGAACCTTGAAAACATTATGCTAAGTGAAAGAAGCCAGACACAAAAGGTCACATATTTTATGATAATTTATGTGAAATATCTGAAATAGGTAAATCCTGAGAGACAGAAAGTAGATGGGTGGTTTCCAGGGGCTAGGAGAAGAGGTTTAATGGGGGAGTCACTACTTAATGGGTTTGGGGTGATGAAAACATTTTGGAACTAGATAGAGGTGGTGGTTGTACAATATCACAAATACACTAAATGCCATTGAAGTGATCACTTTAAAATGGTTAATTTTATGGTATATGAACTTCACCTCAATTTAAAATAAAACAAAACAAAACTAGTCTCCTTCCTCATCATTAGTTCTCACCAAAAATGCGAAGAAGTAGGATCTACTGCACTTCAAAATAGGGTTCAACCCCTTAGCACACTAAGATTCCCAGGAACTTCTCTTTTTCTCTATCCATATCTGTTCAACCCATTAAACTCGTAATTCTCCATTAGGATTCTTCAGTTAAACAGCTTAGTAACTACTGGAATTTAACATAAGAAAGTAAAGAGAAAAACATGAATAGCAACCAGATTAAGGACTGGTTTTTCAGGCACTAAAACCTTAAGCATGTCACACTGTTGAGTGCCATAATCTTTAAAAAGAAAGAAACACACATGATTGACTTAATTAAAACAAGATAAGCATCTCAGCACCATCATTATCAAAAGAGAACTGTGATAAACAAGGAAAAGAAGGGCTATTCTAAGCAAAGATGCCTATTCAATTCATTATGAGGGAAATCTGGAGTCTAGGTAGCTGAGAGAGACACTGCACGGACTCAGAGATGACTTTGTGGGCCTCAGGCACACACACAAATATTTCATGAGCAGAATTATTCAGAACATTTTGCAAAGAAATATGACTTTAAATGCCCTGTTCACCAGGTGACTTATATTTGGAATGCTAAAGATTAGGCTATCTTCCCAGTTTCTTCAACTTTAAAATTGGCCCTGTAACCAGCACAGAAACAAACTACATTTATGTGTTGGTGGAATGACTACTTTTGAAAGCCTAACATTTTGAATCTCTACGTACCTATCTCTGTACCAATCTAACAGAATTAGAATAAGCCCACTATTGCTCGCCTGACTTTTCTTTCTAAATACAACTAACTAGTCAGACAACAGTGAAGATTATAATTCTAAGGCAACTGAAATTACTGTCAAGTTAAACTCTTCTGCTTGCCTTTAGGTGACTATTAAAAATGACCTTTAAGTGTCTGCTTAATCAGAATTCTCAATGGAAGAGGAGAGTCAGAATGGTGACGTGAATAATTATGGATGAAGATTAGTCAGTTTCACATGAGGAAAGAGGTAAAACAAAAAATGGCAAGAAGTTTAAAGCAAGAGAAATTTAAGACATTATAATAACAATGCCTTAAGGGAGTTGTGAGATACTAGAATGGATTATTGGGGATAGATTATTAAAAAGAGAAGAGTCTTGCCTTTTTGGATAAATTTTACTCTAGCCAGAAGACAAGGGTTTAGACTAAACTCCTCTCAAGATAGAGCCTGAGCCTAGGATTTGGTAAAGAATGGAAGGAATCTTCGTTCATCCCTTAGCCTCCTGAGAACTGCTTAAAATTTAAAACTGGTTAATAATTAGACTTTTCTGCTTTACCAACAGTAATTTAACTCAGAATTACCCAGAGAACGTATGTGTAGCAGCAATGTAAATGAAATTTTCATAATAAAGCTGTCGGTTATCCTGGAAATCATTCATGTTGCAGTTGATCTCAGAGGAACCTGCCCCTTTAACAGTTAGAGTGATAAAAGGTGGCAGGGTGGGTTCGTCCCAGGCATAATCCAAGGAAGTCATGGGCTTCACTTCAGTTCGGAGCCTGGGTTCAGCAACGCCATGCTGAGTGAAGACAACTGGGACCTACAGTAACGGCGGAGAGGATAAAGAGGACTTTCAGTCAGAGCGGTGGTACTGGAAAGTGATCAGTGCCTCCTAGGTTTAAGTCCCAGATCCTTCCCAAATGAATCCTACACAGCATATAAACCGCAAGTGAGGCTCATCATCTGGCCTCTTCAAATGCCTTTCTAATCATCTTCAAAATTGCAAAAAGCCCACCAATTAGACATGGGCCACAGCCTGTTGGGTAAAGGGTTTTGAGAAGCTCTGCCACACCAAATACCTAGAGGAAGCTTCTCTGTCCTTTCAATGGCATCTAGTCTACCCTCAACCCCCTGGGATACACTTTGAACAAAAATTTTGGAGTTCAGCTATGGAAAGTCACATATTTTAAGATGTAAGGCATAATTTAAAATAGAATCTAATGATTTCCATCTTGGCTTTACTTGGAAGACTCATAAAAGAGCTCACTGTAACTAAGCAACAGTAGGAATGCCCGCCCATTCTACTGGGCATTTGTCAATCTGATTCTGATTCCTCCTCTCTCTCTGTTTATACGGAAATTTCTACAGAGGGCACCATGCCAACCAAACTATCTAGTCAAAGTAAGTTCTGAGGACTGAGAAGTCACTTCTGGACAAGGCTGCCCAGCAATCAAAATAACCAGCAGAAACCACCTCCCAGTGGTAAGATTTCTAAGATCCTGTATAGCTTCTTTTGAACCCAAGTTTAAAATGTACTTCATCATTATCTTAAGGGTAGTACATATTCCACTTTCCCGCATATGAAACAGCCAAACTGGCTCTCAACTCCCCTTGATACCTTAGAAAAGTTGTCAATTCGGAAAGGAGGGGGTAACTGATCTGTATCACTAAAGGAGATCCTATAGGTAGCTCCTCGAAGAGTAATTTCCACACGCAGGAAGAAGCATTTTCCCAGGGTGTCTCTGCAGCAAAAGGAAACAAAAGAGGCTGCATAAAATGGAGGGAACGAGTTCCAGTTCACATTCCCCTCATACGTCTCATGATCACCATTGCGTGCTCTCTGATCACATTAAAAAAGTAGAAATGGACAGTATAATCACACAGTAAAAAAGAATTCATTCAAGTAACTTTGAACAGCACGCCATAACTGTATGAGATCTATAAATTTTACTTAGGGTTTGTTTTGGGTCCTAGCGTCAGTGCAGCAAATGAGTAAATATTGGTTGAACTACATAAAATTGTTAATATTAGACTACTTTTGACCTAGAAAAGAGGAATTTCACATGGTTCAAACTAATATATTGATGTTATTGATAAACAGGGTTTGCATTGTAGGATGAGGGAAGGTGAGGAAGAATCCTGTGGAATGGAGGTACCAGTATGTGATCATAATTTATGTGGGTGTTGTGTGTGTGTGTGTGTGTGTGTGTGTGTGCTTAAATACAGATAAACCACTGGAGAGAATGGAAAGAAAGCTCTTCCTTAGGGAAGAATATCAGTTAATAAATGTAGAAGAAATGAGAGAGCCAGAAAATCACCATTTTGCAACCACCAATGTAATAACTGATTCAGGTAAGAACCATCAAACCACTGAGTGAAAGGTTTTGGGGAAACAGAACATACACACAATCTCAAATTATCCCCCCAATGGACTAGTCCTGTTTACAAACAAGAAAAGGTAACTTCACAATACAGAGACCTGGTGGACACCATCTAAACCAAATGATGATCGAATTTAGCAACATCAATAATAGGACAACAGACGTCACAGGCCTCCGGATGTGATGCAGTGGGAAACACGTACCACCGCATAAGTAGTATTCTTACCAAAAATGTCTGGCCCAAATTTTTCTTTTTTCTTTTTTGGCCCAAATTTATATAAAAAAACCATCAGAAAAATCCAGAAAATAAAACATTCTACCAGACACAGGCTTGGACTCCAAAAATGTCAACGTCAATAAAGACAAAAAGGGAAAAGTGAGACTATGACTATTCTAGATTAAAGGAGATGAGATATACCAGCCAAATAAAATGCATGATCCTTCACTGGATCCTAGATCTGGGGAGGAGGGTTGCTATGAAGGACATTTTAGAGGACTATTTATTTAAAAACATAATCAATATTAAATTTCTTCAGTGTGTAATGATAGGTAATAAAGTTTTTATGGCTGAAGTATCATGACGACTTCACATTACTTTCAAATGGTTTGGGAAAAAAAGTGTATGTGTGCACGTGTGGAGAGAGAACAAGAACAGACCAAATGTTGAAATGCAGGAAATCTAGGTAAAAGAGGGGTGCCTTTGTACTACTCTTGTAAGTTTTCTGTGGGTTTAAACTGTTTCAAAATGAAAATGTGGGGAAAGTAAAGGAAGGAAACAGCTGTCCCAGGTCCCTGCTCAGTAGTTTAGGGCCACACACTGAAACTATTTCAAAAGGATTAACAAAGGTACACAAGCCATCCTTCTCTCCACCCTCCACACCTTTTACTTCCTTTTATTCTTTTTTTAAGTAATGATGAGTAACTTTTTTGTTTAATTCTGAATTGGCTTCACACCACACAACAGATCTGGGCTGCCTCCACCAAGGCAGTATATAAACCAATGGTGGTTTCAGCTGCAGAATTCCTCACCTTCCCCTGCCCGCGCCCACCACGAAATCTTGTGGGGCAGGGGTCCCCAACCCCTGGTCCTCGGTGGATGGGGCTGCACGGCAGGAGGTGAGCGGTGGGCAAGCGAGCGAAGCTTCATCTGCTGCCGCTCCCCATCGCTCGCATTACCACCTGAACCATCCCCCCACCCCACCGTCCGTGGAAAAACTGTCTTTGACGAAACTGGTCCCTGGTGCCAAAAAGGTTGGGGACCGCTGTTGTGGGGAACATATGATACTACCAGATAGGAGTTCTGGTTGAAGTAGGGATGAGGACATTGGAGCCCTGCCCACTTTGCTCCCTTGACCTGTAAAGTCATCTCCTTAGACCCCAGTGGCCCCTAGGAACATAGCTGGAAAACCACTATGCCAGAAGCAATTAACTCTAATAAGGGGGGCCAGGGCAAAGGATAATTAAGAAAGGCACATCATCAACCAAAACAGAAACAAAGAAAAACCTCAGATAATGCATTTTTAAGTCAAATATAAATACTATTTTGGATCATCTATTATTCATTTAGCCATTTTTCTGTTCCCTTACAATAGTGTTCTCCGTAGAGAACTAACCATAAGGTATAAACGATTAAACACTGTTTCTAAATGTGTTGAAATAGCACTGATTTCAGTGTCTTTAGCTTCAAAAAGCATTTGATGAAAAAAATTAAAGAGGACAGAAATAAATAGAAAGTCATCCCATGTTCATGGATTAGAAGACTTAGTATTGTCAAGATGTCAATGCTACCCAAAGTGGATCTACAGATCTAATAAACCCCCATCAAAATTCCAAGTGTTCTTTTTCCCCCAGAAATAGTAAAATTCAGATGGAATCTCAAGGGACTCCAAATAGCCAAAATAGTCTTGAAAAAGAACAAAGATGGAAGTCTCACACTTCCTAACTTCAAGACTTATTACAAAACTACTGTAATTTAAAAAAATGTGTGATATCGGCATAAAGATAGAATATGAATGAATAGAATAGAGAGCCCAGAAATAAACCCTCACATATAGGGTCAACCAAGTTTTGACAAGGGTGTCAAGACGATATCATGGGGAAAGGAAAGTCTTTGCAACAAATGGTGTTGGGAAAACTGGATATCCACAAACAAAAGAATGAAGTTGGACCCTTACCTTACACTAAATACAAACATTAACTCAAAATGGATCAAAGACCTACATGTAAGAGCTAAAACTATAAAATTCTCAGAAGAAAACACAGGGGGGAAAGCTTTGTAACACTGGATTTGGCAATGATTTCTTGGATACGACACCAAAAGCACAGGCAACAAAAGTTAAAATAGGTAAGTTGGACTACATTGAAATTAAAAACTGTAAATCACAGAACACAATCAACAGAGTGAAAAGGCAATGTATGGAATGGGAGAAAATATATGCAAATTATGTATCTCATAAGGGGTTAGTATTCAGAATACATAAAGGACTCCTACAACTCAACAACAACAAAAATAATTCGAAAATGGGCAAAGGAGTTGAATAGACATGTCTCCCAAAAAGATGTACAAATGTCCAACGAGCACATGAAAAGAAGTTCAACGTCACTAATCATTAGGGAAATGAGAATCAAAACCATGAGATACCACCTCACACCCATCACTATCAGAAAGGCAAAAAATAACAAGTGTTGGTGAGGATATGGAGAAATTGAAACCTTTGTGTGCTACTGGCAGGAATGTAAAATGGTGAAATGTAAATGGTGAATGTAAAAATGGTCCTACTGTATAGCACAGGGAACTATATTCAATATCCTGTGATAAACCTTAATGGAAAAGAATATGAAAAAGAATGTATATATATGTGTAACTGAATCACCATGCTGTACAGCGGAAATTAACACAACATTGTAAATCAACTATACTTGAATATATATAATTTCACTGCACTAGAGTGAAATAAAATGTAATAAACTATCACCAAAAAAAAAAAAAAAAAAAAAAGGAAGTTCTGACACGTTACAACATGGACGAACCTTAAGGACATTATGCTAAGTGAAATAAGCCACTCATAAAAAGACAAATATTGTATGATTTCACTTATCTGAGGTACCTAGAGTAGTCAAATTCATACAGAAAGGAAAACAGTGGTTGCCGGGGTTAAGAAAGGGAAAAAGAGGAGCAGTAGTTTAATGGGTACAGAGTTTCCATTTTGCAAGAGGAAAAGAGTTTAGAAGATTGTTTGCACAACATGAATGTACTTAACACTAGTGAAATTAAAAATGGTGAAGATAGTAAATTTTATATTATGTGCCTGAGGCCCACAAAATAATCTCTGGATCTTTATGCTGCTATCTTTCTCATATGGTATGTGTATTTTACCACAATTTTAAAAGTTTAATACATTTTTTTTTAAGCAATGGATGAAAGCAGAAAAAGAAAGCAGTCATCCTGTACTACTTGAGACTGAATTTTGTTGATTTTTCTTAACAAGGACCTGAGGGTCACTGGGTTGGGCAAAGAAGGCCAGGTGATTTACTGAAACCGCATCAAATGAGAGAAGAGTTTGTACAATGTGCAAGAATAGACAAAAACATTTATAATCAAAGCTGCCATCTAAATGCTGACAGAGTTGTGGGCAACAGTGAGATCAGTACTACCCCCTGAACATGTGACCTCAGACGACAGCAACTGCACAATGGTCAAAACTGTCAATGTTCCCTTTAACTCACTGCATCAAAATGTTCACTCCTCCTTGCCTGGTCTTTGCAGTTTTATGACCTTTGAGCCAGAAACATATGTGTGCATTTCATGAAGAGTAGTCTTACTATTTATTACTATTTACAGCTTTATAAATATTTGAAATTTATATGGTATTTACAGCTTACTATTTACATTACTGCACCTCAAATGAGGCTACTTTTTGTCTAAATATAGTCTCAGAACTTACCTCATGTTGATATGGAAGGAATTATTCTTGTTGACTTCAAAGCCTCCAGACCAAATACAATTGGGAACATCCATCAATCGGACACATAACAGCTGATCGTAGTCATTCCGAGGCCAATGGAACACCACACTGGAACCAGGAAGGGTGGAAATGTAACCTTCAGGATTGGCTGTTCCCTAAAACACACAGGATCATTGGCTTTAGTCGAAAGCCAAGTCAAGACGTAAATGCTTACTGAGTATCTATCTACCCTGAGCCTTGCCCTCTACCAGGAGCTATTTAGGATACCAAAGGCACAAAATGATTATTCACATCAAAAAACTTAGTGTTGGGCTTCCCTGGTGGCGCAGTGGTTGAGAGTCCGCCTGCCGATGCAGGGGATACGGGTTCGTGCCCCGGTCCGGGAAGATCCCACATGCCGCGGAGCGGCTGGGCCCGTGAGCCGTGGCCGCTGAGCCTGCGTGTCCGGAGCCTGTGCTCCGCAATGGGAGAGGCCACAACAGTGAGAGGCCCGCGTACCGCAAAAAAACAAAAAACAAAAACAACAAAAAAAACTTAGTGTTGATGGGGAGATAAGCCCTGACATTAAAACTCACTGTGCTATTAGATAAACACTAGTTACTCTTCAAAAGCAAGCTGCTTACCTGTCCCCTGGCAAATTCCCTCTGTGCAAATGCAAGCTTGTGAGATGATTTATTATCTAACAGGTAACGGGGAGCGAAGATTACCATACAGGTGTCGATATATCGGCCTCGGCCTTTCTTGACATCAATACCTACAAATAACAAGAACCAGTTTCATGAGTTAATCAGAAGGAAAAAAAATTGTGGTCTAAAAAAATTAAATAGCTTCACAATTTCTCTGAAAAAACAATTGTAGCACCCAGAGAGTCTGTCAAGCCTCCTAAGAATGGAATGAAAACAGCAACAGCACTCAAAGTATTATACTTTATTCCCATTTAGGCCTTAAAAAGTCTCCATGGCAACATCAATGTCCCCGTAATTCCTAGCTTCTTCATAAAGTATGTACAACTATAACAACAACTAAAACACATAGGTGTTCAGTTTGGTTTCCATTTATAAAACTAAGCAGGGACTTCCCTGGTGGTGCAGTGGCTAAGAATCCGCCTGCCAATATAGGGGACACAGGTTCAAGCCCTGGTCCGGGAAGATCCCACATGCCGTGGAGCAACTAAGCCTGTGCGCCACAACTACTGAGCCTGCGCTCTAGAGCCTGTGAGCCACAACTACTGAGCCCACGCTCTAGAGCCTGCGAGCCACAACTACTGAGCCCACGTGCCACAACTACTGAAGCCTGTGCGCCTACAGCCCGTGCTCTGCAACAAGAGAAGCCACTGCAATGAGAAGCCTGCCTGCCGCAACGAAGAGTAGCCCCCGTTCACAGCAACTAGAGAAAGCCCGTGCGCAGCGATTAAGACCCAACACAGCCAAAAATAAATAAATAAAATAAACAAATTTATTAAAAAAAAAACAACTAAGACAGTTTATGTGATACATTTCTGCTTACACATGGGACACAAAATTTCCTCCTAGGGAACTTGCACCTTTTACAGCATATCATAGAAATTTCATATTATTTAACAGGCTTCTGCAACTGCCCTGAACTCAACTGACTCTTCTAGTATTTTCTTTAAGCCCACTGCCCAAGAATCCAGCTCAAACATAATGCTAGATACTATAGAATTTATTCCTTCATAAAATAAATGTTTTCAGTACCTACTAGGTACTGGAGAAAAAAAAAGGCAAACAAAACACATAGCAAGGAAAAAAAGACATAGTCAATCAAAAGGAAATCTCAAAACACCAGGTTCCAAAGAAAGAAAGAAAAATGAAATAGCACTATATTCTTAGAAACTCTGCTAACAACTTTTAAAAATACGAAACTCAGTGGATGAATTAATTAATTCATTCAGACAATGAATAAAGCAACTATATTCAAGGCATTGGGCTGAGCACTGGTTATAAAATGATAAAAATGTTTATGGTAAAAATAATAAAATAATAAGCTATTGAATTCTTAAAACATGCTACACCCTCCACCAAAGGCTCAACATTTAATTCTCGTAACAACCTCTTATGAGTTAGGTATTTTCATTCCTTCATTTTTGCAGATGAGGAAACTAAGGCAGGGAAAGCTGGGTAACTTGCCCTGGGTCACGCAGCCAGTAGGTGGCATAGCTGGATTTAAACCCAGGCAGCCTGCCTCAGGAGTCCTTGCTCACATCGTGATGGGACATATACAAGGACCCTACCAGTAGTCAACAAGTATCAAGAGACCATAAACAGAGAAGAGACCTTAGGATATGACAACTAGGTGTCCTGGATGTTCCAACGTAATTCCAATTAGAAATGTTCTGATCTGTTAACTCCCTAATTCACTTGTACTGGTGTTCCTTTAATTTAAGTCTCAAAAATAGTTGAAAGGCTGAGCAAATCACAGAAACAAAATCACTGAAACTCTGTATGAAGCAGCCTTTGCCTATTCAAGAGGTGGAGCAAAAAAATGTGAGGAAAAAGTAAAGAAAATTATCCTCAGCTGGAGGCTCAGATAAACTTTATTTCTTCTATTGAAAGTCTTAATGTCAACTTTAAAGTAGACAGCTTCCATGTCAAGGGAGCATACATGCAAATTCATGTTTAAAAAAACAAAAACCTAACTCTACTTGGAAGAGAGTCTTCTACTAATAAACCTTCAAACACTTAAACATATCACTGACTCCATGGGATTCAAGGTAAACAGCTAAATGACACCATCTCAATTTTTCCTTTTATAACACGACTCTTTACATGGACACTGTCCAAAACAGTAGCCACTAGTCATACATGATCACTTATACTAACTAAAATGAAATGAGAAATTCAATTTCTTTGTCACACTCACCACATTGTTTAGTAATGTACTCTCAAGTGCTCAGCAGCCACGCGTGGCTAGTGCCTCCTTATTGGACAGTACAAAACAGAACATTTCCACCTTCCCAGAGAGTTCAATGGTTTCCCAACATTCAATACTAAACCGTGCTTTGAGATCCTTGGAAATTATATATGAAAGGAAAGATGCACTGCTAACATTTTAAACCTGAGACACATTTAAATCAAGTTTGTCTTAACCCTTTGGAAAATCTTTTGCGTGCTCCGGGTGGCCACGAGGCATACAGGTACAGCATCCTCCCCTTCCCTCGCCACCCGCCACGTGCAGAAGCTAAGCTAGTTAGGGGCTTCTAATTACCATAACCACCAAGTGCATTTTATTACATTTTTTGCCTCAAATGTGGACACCCCAGTTGTAATCCTACTTCTAACAGACTTCCCCTTTATCTGGACAAGTCACTTAACCTCTCTCTGCTTCAGTTTCAAGTAGAACAATGCTTCTTACCCTCTTAGGGTTTGCAAGTTTTAATGAATGCGTGGGAAATGCTTGGAGGATAAAGAGCATTCTAAGTGTTCCTATTATTCCCATGAAAAACAAGGATTCAAGCCAAACTGATACTCTCCTGACACAGGTGAGTCTGAAATTAAACAGAGCCTCAGACCTCAAAAGGGCAGTGTTCAGGTGGTTCCTTAGATCCCTAGGAGAATAGATCTGTGTTGATATCAATCTAGCATTTAGAGAACAGATACCTGACCCAATGCCAAATGAGAAAATCAGCACTTGCAGCGAAGCCAAAATGTATGGCCAACTTATCCCTCCAAGCCTGAAGTCATTGGCCCATGGTTCCTATTCTCCCACTGCCCCAAATATAACCCACCAATGTTATAGATCAGCCCTGGGCGGTTTCCTTGCTGGATGACTCTCAAAGCTCGGACGCCACTACCACCATCCAGTGAGAAGCCCTGACACCAGCCCGGCAGGCCTTCAGGATGAATCCCCCTTCCGATTCTCATCGTGCAGCTGTGGAGCAGAAGAGCAAAGATGTATACATTCATCCATAAGAAAGTCTTATCTACCTGTTCTAATCAGGAAGCACTGCTGTGGCTATCAGCCAAAATTAGAACTCTAATACTGACTCTTCCACATTCTCATGTGATTCCCAAACACAGAAAGGCAATTAATCAGTGGTCAAAACTCTATCTTAGAGATAGCCACAGTTCAATAATGTGTAAAAATGTACTGACCTCCACAACTAAATGCTTTAGGAGAAAACATTATGATTCTGTGAGCATAAGACAGGAGGAAAATGCTACAGTATCTGAAAAACAAAGATTCAAAGCAAACTGATACTTTCCTGACTCCGGCGTTTCAATGGTTCGCGAAATACCCTGAACGTACGAGAGAAGTATATACAGAAGATGCAGCTAGTGGTACATTCTTTCAAGGGCCTGGTACTATTCTAACAGCAAAGCACCATTTTAGTTGGTCAGCATCCTGTCACGGATCCTGGAAACATAATTCCTGAATGTATGTTCCAGCTCTACCACTAACAAGTAATGCAACCTTGGGCGGGTAACTCTTTCTGAGCCTCAGTTTCCTCATCTAAAAACAAAATAAGATTCCCTGTGCTGCCTGATCTACTGAAATGTTGGGAGAATCAAATGAGATAGTCTATGTGGAAATGCTTTGGGGACTGTGAATTCCGTACATAAAACAAACTGTGTTTCAAACGTCAAGTCCTGGATGCCGACCACATCAAGTGGCCGTTTGTGTCTCTTATGTGGCCAGCACCCTGGTCAATCCTCTCCAGACTCCAGCAGCAGCCCAGAGTCCAGCCCTCCCTGGTAGATGCATCTGTATCCCCTGGCATGTGCTACTCCCTAAGCCCTCCTGTAAGTTTGCAGCACATTTCTACAGATAACGGGGTATGGAATATTAGCAGTATCAGATACACTTCAGTATTTTTGGATTAAGGCTCTAAATCAGAAGACCCCTGTAAAAAGCAGAATGCCAAAACCGAGAACAAACGTGAATTAATGCTCTACATGCAACGAGTGCTTTGAGATCTTGAAATGGCACATTTTATTTCAACAGAAAAAGAGATGGATTTCAAAACCTTACACAGAACGACCTGGACTGGATTAACAGGGTGGAGGCTCTACCAAAGGGCCATCCATCTCCCCTCTGAAGTCAGCTCCTCTGCCTGCTCTGAGAGCTTCCAGGGGAGAGAAACCGTGCAGAGAAGAGAACGTGTGGGTCTCTCTCCATCAGCAGAGTTATGAATAGAACTACTTCAATACATGGAAAATAAAACTGGCTTTCATTATAAACCAACCAAATGGTTTATTTTCAATATCGAGTAACACAGAAATTAGATCTGAAAAAATCCCATTAAGTCATGGTTCTGTTCCCCTGCCAAGTCAGGATTGTTATCTGCAGTATATTTCTACTTACACGGATCTACTAGAGCCTTTGCTAATTTCTCCCTTCCCTGGGAGCTTACTTCCCCTTCCCGGAGATGACTGCACTCACAGGCTTGGCTGCTCTTTGTCAGCGTAGCAGAACAAGAGAGGGCTCAGGCTCCGGGCCAGCTCATGCTCCTCAAACTGGCCTGCAGCATCCATTCTTGCATTGTCCTGTCTGAAGATCAGTGGGAGCCCTTTAGGAAGGAGGGGGAAAGTTTCTATCAATCCCAGCCGGTGTACCCAAGACACATACAAATACTAAAAGGAAAAAAAAATCATCAAGGGGGAAGATGGTGAAAACTGAATTTATTTAGTGGGCTTGCTCAGTCGTTGTCCAAAAGGCCAGTCTTGACCATGATGAAGCACTTCTTATGGAAACAGGAAAGGTTTAGCAGCTTACACTGTTGAGGTAATCTGTTTGCATTGGCTCCATTTAGTTAGCTGAGCAGATAAATCTGAATTCCCACGACCAGCTCCAAAGGCCTACTCGAGCATCCTCTGTACATACCTGTTTTGTTAATCAACCAATACGGAGCCGAAATGAAGATCTTTAAAGATCCTTCTGCTCGACACACGATCCGGATGGTGAGGTTCAGCTGCCGCCGGTTGATGTCGTAGAGCCTCATTCTTACCATGTAGTTTTGGGTTCCAGGTGGAATAAGCAATTCTTTACAGAGTGGAAAATTTTCCAATGACACCCCTAAAGAAGATACAAGCTATTGTCTTTCAGAGTTCTCACTTTAGTTTGTCAAAACAGTCCACAGCCAAACTGAATTGGATTGCTCTGGAAAAATCAATAACCACATATTCAACTGGCAAAAATCTCATGAGAATGGCCACCTTCCTTTAGCTGGGGTGAGAATAAATATGGTCTAGAAGTCACACTAGGGAGTCTGAACTGCATAATAATTCGAAGAATGAAAGTACCCAAAGGTTATCAATAACAGCTCTGGTATTAAGAGTTTACTATACATCAGGCCTTCAGCTGGGTGCCTGAAACCCAGTAAAGGCAAGTAGAGAGTAAGAGTTAAGGTTTTCTGCAGCCTCCCTGACTGGCTTCAAATTCCCAGTCTGTCCTCACAGCTGCGTGATGTGTGGCAAGCCATTTAACCTCGCTGTGTCCATCTGCCAAATGGGGATAATAACAGTATCTACTTCTCGGGCTTCTTAGTAAAAGTGACGATCCACAGAGAGCACGAGTGTGAAGATAAGGAGCACTTGGTGTGCAGGCAGTGATGAGGGGGGTGGGGGGAGGACATTTCCATTCCATACAGGGGCTCAATAAATATTTGTTGAAGAAATAATAAATGTCAGAACAAAGACCTATTTTCTTTAAAACAGACAACTAGAATTGCACTATTTTTCTTTTCTAAATTAAGCTCAAGGATTTACATATTCAAAAATGTAAGCTTATCACTGGGGGACACATTGCTGAAGTTCAGTGAGTTTCAGGATCCTCATCAGTAAAATGGGGAAAACAGCTGTCCCTCTGCCTGAAACATCCATTGTTGTGAAGATCAAATGAGATGATATTATGAAATCACAAAACTGTGAAAAGGTAAATATCTAAGTCCTTATTATTTCAACATGTCTACAACAGCCTTAAAGAAACTTACTTCCTGTCCCAAATCCAGAAGTACCATGTTGCTACAAGTGCTACAAATATGATAATAACCCTCTCCCTTGACTTCATTCATCCCTACAAATGAAATTACTTGATCCATTAACTATTCCAAACCTCAATGTCTTCATCAGTAAAATGGGACAAATAACTATTGCTGTAAGGATTATATAAGATCAAGTATATGAAGGTATTTGACATACTGCCTGAAGTACACAGTACGTGCTTACCTAACGTTTTTCCCTTTTGTGAAAAAAGAAGAGACATATGATTTTGCTCATTCTACAGCTGGTAAAAAGCACGGTTTGAAAAGATGAAATGACTTCCTTTACTCACACATCAAGTGAGCAACATAAGAAAAAAGGCTGTGTTGGGGCTTCCCTGGTGGCGCAGTGGTTAAGAATCCACCTGCCAACGCAGGGGACAAGGGTTTGAGCCCTGGACCAAGAGGATCCCACATGCCGTGAAGCAACTGGGCCTGTGCGCCACAACTGCTCAGCCTGAGCTCTGGAGCCCACAAGCCACAACTACTGAGCTCTCATGCCACAGCTACTGAAGACTGTGTACCTAGATCCTGTGCTCTGCCGCGGGAGAGGCCACCGCAATGAGAAGCCCACACACCGCAACGAGGAGTGGCCCCCGGTCGCCATAACTAGAGAAAGCCCACGTGCGCAGCAGCGAAGACCCAATGCAGCCAAAAATATAAATAAATAAATTTATTAAAAAAAAAAAAAAAGGCTGTGTTGAGTGCGTGCTCTGTAAATCTTTTAGTTTTGTTCGGGTTTTTTGTTTCGATGATTTTCTGTATTAGAAGTTTTGTTTTTCTTTTTTTAACTGCATAAATCCTTTGAGCTGGCTTATTGAGGTATTATATGTGCTACAATTTCTCTAAAATTTTCCCAAATAGTCACAAAACATCCACTGACACATTCACAGAATTATTACAGATAATTATTTGACTAAATCTTTACCCAGTTCAATGTTCTGGGAGGTATCAGCTGTGTGGAGAGCCACCTCCTTGCCAGGTTTCAGTGTCCCATTAATGAGCATTCCTTTAACGTAAAAATCAAGTTCACAAGGTAGCAAGTTGCAGATTACCACTGTCGGCAGGAGATATATGGTATGCCCAGGCTGTCTGAAAATCTGTTTTGCACTGTCAGAAAATATGTTGGAGGGCATATAATCTGGATAATTCTCTTTCTTTATGGCCACACAAAACCTATGACGACAAAATGGTGTAAAAATCATCAGCTTGAATGAAGAGCTTGAATTTTTTTCTCCTTAGCTAAATATGAGACAGGATAACATTAAAATGGTGCAATAATTTAGTAAGATATTTGCAGTTTTCAATCCAAACACATTCACTAAGGCATCATCAAATGACAATAAAACGTACAGATTTTAAATGTTCTGTCTGATGAATTTTGACAATTATAGACACCTCTATAACCATCACCCAAAACCAATTACAGAATATTTCTCTCACTCCAGAAAGTTCCCTCATATCCCTTTCCAATCAATATCCTCTCCCATCATTCAAGCAACCACTTTCTGATTTATCATTATAAATTAGTTGTGCCTGTTCTTGAACTGCATATAAATGGAATAATACAATATGTACAACTCTTTGTGTCTGGGTTTTTTTTGCATAACATTAAGTTTCAACAACATTCAGCCATGTTGTTGTATGCATCAGTATTTCATATGCCAATGTGTGAATATACCATTTTGTAAAAATTCATTATCCTGTTGATAACCAATTGGGTTGTATCTCCAGATCAATTTAGCGAGAATGGAAATCCTAACAATACTTGAGTCTTCCAATCCGTGAATGTGGTTATATCTTTCCACTTAGTTATTAGGTTTTCTTTAATATCACTCAGCAAGGTTTTGTAATTTTTAGGGTAAAAGACTGATACATCATTCCTTAGACTGATTCCTGAATAATTAAAATTTTTTGGTGCTATTGTAAATGGTGTTTTTAAATCACATTTTTCAATTGTTCATGGCTAGAATATAAGCATATAATTATTGATTTCTATAGGTTGATCTTGAATCCGGAAATCTTGATAAATTTGTTAGGTCTCATGCTTTTTTAAAAAAAATTTATTAATTTTCAAATGTTAAGCTAATCTTAACTGGGATAAACCACACTTGCTGGAAGCTATTTGGTAGTATTTTGTTAAGAATTTTTGCATCTCTTCATGGGGGAATACTGGTTTGTAGCTTTCTTTTTTTTTTTTATAATAATTGTATCAGTTTTGGTATCAGGGATATGCTGGCCCCATAAAATGAGTCAGAACTATTCCCTCCTCCCCTACTTTCTGAAAGCGTCTGCAAAGAGCTGGTATGATTTTCTCCTTAAACATCTGGTAGAATTCACTAATGAAGTTATATGGTCCTAGAATGTTCTTTGTGTGAAGGTATTTTATTATAAATTAAATTTCTTTAATAGATATTGGGCCATTTGGAATTTTTGTTTCTTCTTTGTGTTACTTTAGGTAATCTGTGTTTTTCAAGAAATTTGTCATTCCGGTGTGGAACTTATTTGTATAAAATTGTTCATACATCTCCTTTTAATCCTTTTAATATCTGTAGGATCTGTAATAATTCTCCATTTTTCACTCCTTATATGCTAATTTGTGTTTTCTCGCTTTTCATCATGATTGGTCTTATTAGAGGTTTGTCAAATCTATGAATCCTTTCAAAAAGCCAGTTTTGACATTGTTGATTTTTCCTATTGTTTGTTTTCTACTTCATTGATTTCCATACTTATTTTCTTTTTCTCTTCCTATTTCTTTGTGTTTAATTTATTCTTCTACCTTAAGGTAGAAGTTTACATCAGTGATTTTACAACTTCCTTATTTTCTAACGTGAGCATTAAAACCTATACATTTCCCTTCAGAACTGCTTTTGCTGCAACTCCTACATTTTAATATGTCCAGTTTTTATTATTATTCACTTTGAAATATTTCCTTTGTGATGTCTTTTTGACCATGGGTTGTTTAGAAATGCATTGTTTAATTTTCAAATATTTGGGGGTTTTGTAAGCATCTTATTGTTTTGGTTTCTAGTTTAATACTATTATAATGATGAAATACATTGTGTAGGGTTTCAATTCTTTAATATTTATTGATCTTATGGCCCAGCAGATGGTCTCTCCTGATGAATGTTCCACACAGACTTGAAATGAATGTGCAATCTGGAATTGCTGGTTACAGTGCTTTATAAATGCCCATTGTGACAAGCTGGTTGACAGCACTGTTCAAATCTGTTTATATTTTTATTGTTTTTGTTGGTTTGTTTTATAAATTACTGACAGGGAAGTGTTAAAGTCACCGACTTTGTCTGTGTATTTATCTGTTTCTCCCTTTAGTCTGTCAACAATTGGCAAATCTCAGTAAAGAGTGGAGTGGATTTCTTTACAGCCTTCTTCTACTCCTCTGTCAGTTTAACTAAGTGGATGCCTGTTTTTGCTATAAAGGAAACTAAAGCCGATCATCTCTAATCTAAATAAGTTTAAAGTCTAAGTTTAGAAGGGTCTAACAATAGCAATCCAGCATGTTTTCTAACATATGACTTTAGTAACATATTACTTGCACTCTTCAGAAGAGGAAACAGGAGTCTAAATGATAATATAATTTTGTCAGAGTCCCCATGAAAAGTCAGCACTAGGTGCATGAACCTTCACCCAAATTCCTTTGAGTCATTTGAAAAACTCCCAACCCCAGGATTTTGCTTCCCAATTTAGGAATGGGAACGGGTCGTTGTTTTTTCTTCCCTCCCTACATGCCTTCTCTTTATCCTGATGCAGACAGCCCAGTTTCTAATCGTATATGTGTGAGTAGTGGGTTTGTGATTGTTTCTTCCATAAATAGTAGATAAGTAACAGCCACGCTCGCGCCCACGGTTAACCCATGAATTCGTACGAACCTAACACTCAGGGAATAAAAGAACTTAAGGAATAAGAACTTTAGGGCTTTAAATAAGCACAACTGAATCACTGAGGGTCCTTAGAGAAAGAATGAAGAAAAAATGGCAAAATACACGTCACTGCTGTGCCACACATACCTGAAGAATCGGCTTTTTTCCGCATCCATAGAGTGGCACTCTCGTTTGCTGCTACTAACCTCTGCAGTCTTCACTACATTGGTCCAGTGAATAGGAGCCTTACAGAAAAACACACCCAGTCCTTTGGGCCGGGCCTGTAGCCGCCAAGAAGTGAGGTGTAAAGGCACGGCAAATGAATCACCTGGCATGATGGCGGGAAGGACCACGGGCTCTGCCACAGAAACACAGGTTAGCAGTTTCAGGAGTGGTTGCCCACCCCAAAGTCCATCTAGGGTAAAAGAAGGGCAATGTCAAAACTTACTGTCTGGAGCCGATGGGCTGTCCAGTCTTAGTTCCATGGGCGTCTCAAGTCTGTTCTTCACAATGAGAGCTGATCGGACAGTGATCACTTTCCGAGCACTGCCTTCCATGGTCACTGCAAAGACGACCCGGACAGGTGGGAGTGAAGAGAACTGTGAAAAAGAGGGAAGTAATAAAGAGTTTAGCTGTGCTTTTGAAAAACATGCAGAATACGATAATACCGACCAGAATGCCTACATCTAAAGCATCTTATTATTACTATAGCTCTTCAGTGAAATGAGTCATTAAGCCCTAAAACCACTCCACTTTAATAGGAGAGAATACCCTCTAAATACTCACCACAGTAACAGCCAATTCTGAAGAGTTGTTTGTATTGGTATGCCTTTCACAGGAAAAATAACTTTTTTTTCTAAATGTCATAAAATTTACTCGATATGCCCATACACTATTTGTTGACATGCCTATAAAAACCCAACATTTGTATATCAAAGAACTTTAAAAACAAACTTCTTCTTCACAATAATTTTCTAAGTTCTGTTCAAAAATCACTCTTTTTCTGAACGACACCAAGAAACTCAAGATAATGGAGGGAAATCATTTATTTATGGTCTTGGTTGGATGCAGCCACTACTTTCTTTTTGCATATGTTCATTCACATATTCAAAACACATTTTGTACTGCTATCATGTGCCAGGAATTTAGCAATTTTTTTTAAGTATAAAATTCCACATTAGGTATACCAAAGAGAAGGTTTCTAAAACTATTATTCTGAGTATCCAGAACATATTGATACTGCTTGTTTATTGGAGAAACAAATGACACAACATCCAAGCTTTCCATACTGGCAGTTTTTTCATTAAAGCAAACAGTATGTGGGGCTTCCCTGGTGGCGCAGTGGTTGAGAGTCTGCCTGCCGATGCAGGGGACACGGGTTCGTGCCCTGGCCCGGGAAGATTCCACATGCCGTGGAGCAGCTAGGCCCGTGAGCCATGGCCACTGAGCCTGCGCGTCCGGAGCCTGTGCTCCGCAACGGGAGAGGCCACAGCAGTGAGAGGCCCGCGTACCGCAATCAATCAATCAATAAGCAAACAGTATGTGAAAACCAACCTAATAAACAATCAAATGACAAGCTCCATGTTTTGAACAAAAGCTTCTAGAAAGTCCCAATGAAAAGGCAAAGTACAGTCTTCTAGGGTGTTATTAGAGGGACACAATCATCACCAAAGCTTCCAGTGACCCAGCCCAGTAAAGCCCCAGGAGAGCCAAGGCCCAATAACAATTGTTTTAAATCTTGATCTTGTTGCCTCTAAGCTTATCTGAAATTTCACATTTTAAAACTTATTAGCCTCAGAGAAAAGAAATTATAAGCAAAAACCTCAAAAAAGCATTTTAATGTCATCCTGTGGTAATGTTTCAAAAATCAGATGAGGGAAGAAAAAATCTATTTTTCATTCTTAGTTATTTTCATGACCTTTGGGCCAAAACCTATAAAATATGTATAGTCATACAAAGGTTAATTTATATTCAATTTGGAGAGAAAAGGAGACCTTGGACTAAAACATTTGCCTTTTGTTCTCCTTCCCTGTAATATTCAGTCTCACATACTAAGTTAGGTGAAAACATTTTCTTGCAAGTTCTTATAAAAGGAAGGAAATCATTAATAGAAAAGGAAAAAAGTCCAGTGGTCATCAAGAACTATGTGTGTAAACACAGTAACACAGGAAAATCATACTCACATAAACCTGGGGATGGATAATATTTGTCCTACTGCTTGGGCTGCCAATCTAAGAAAGATTCCAAAAGTCAGAGATTCAGTACAGACCTAAGATAACAGTCATCGTTAAATTCAATGACAATATAAGTTGCTTGAAAAGGTGGTTTTATAAATACTCTTAGGTAAAGTATGTTCTACTATGAAAAGAAAACATCTTGGAAAAAATGGCAACAGCAATATTCATTTTACAACCATTCAGTATATACAAAATTTCTCCAGAATGCATCAATAAAATAGAAAGGTATCTCTGGGGGGGAATTAGTCCTTTTATTACTGGACGTGAACTTAGGCAGAAAAGTAACTTTGAAAGAAAGTTTCTTTTTCTAAGAAACTTGGGGCACAAGAGACGAACAATGAAAAGAACAGTGTCCTCCAAGAATATATTTCATGAAGCAGCAAGCATGAGGAAGGCTACAACATCTCTGCAAATCTGTGCTTTCCTATTCATCACCGGCTACTCAAAACTGAGCACAGTTTCCCCATGAAGTACACCCCATGAGTATCTGGCAAGAGCACCCGTGGTGGTCATATCAGCCAGGATGTCAGCCTCTGCCTGCACATTCTAGTCAGGGATGCCACATTCCCCAAGGCTGGCCCTCCAACCCCTAGAACTATAGGCTGGGGTAAAATCAGGGCCAGGGTGTGTGAGGGAATGCACGACCAGAAAACAAACAACAGTGGCCACCTATCTTTATGCCGGAGAGGAGAATTTGGAGACACGGAGCTAGAAGGATCAAGGAACAGCATCATAAAAGCGTAAAGAAGACAGTGTATAAAGGAAGCATAACAATATGTGAAATAAAGCCAATGTATGTTTGGCAAACTCGCAAACTGCCGGTTGGCCCGGGTGAGTATAAAATGGATCTGCACAGGTTGGATAATATGTGTTCATGCCAATCTTAGATCTTGTTTCTCTACTAAAACTGACCACTGGCTGGCTTATCTACATAGTGATTACCAATGCCTATGACTGACCCAAATAATCTTGGGTATTCCTCCTAGGGCTAGGAAAAATGAAGAACTAGAAAATGTCACTAGAGCAAGGCTACTCCAGGTCTGTCTGACGGCCTGGCTTTAAGGGGGTGTGGCTAGGGCACAATCCTGCCACTGAACACGCTTTCCACAGCCACGCACCGTAGAGGAAGAGGAATTCTTATCTGGCGCAGCGTATCGGAAAAAGGTCCCAACTTTGTCCACTGACACTGGGCTCACTTGCTCCCAGCCATTCACTCTCACTTGCAGTTGATGGATCCGGAGGTCATGGGTGTGTCTGTCAGGCAGAACACAGAAAAAGACATTAAGCACAATCCTATCCAGGGAAGAGAAGTAGAAGCAGAGCCTGAAATCGGATTTACTATATAATGACATAAAAACCCAGTTGTCTAAATAAGCCTTTCGGTGATTACCTAATGCAAGGGAAATCAAGAGGATATTTTAACTGAGTCTTACACTTAAAACAAAACTGCAAGATCTATAAAGCCTGAGCAAGAGTGGCATCTGCCCTCCCTTTATACAAACCACGTGAATCCTGTGAACTAGCTCAGGTCTGTCCCCCACCGACCCCTACCTCAAACTTTATGAAATGACATCAGCTAAAAGTGGTTCAGTGGGGTAGCAGAAATGCTGTGCTAGCAATTTAATCACACAACCATACTCTTGGAAATGCCTAAAATGACATTTTCTCCCTGGTTCTTTTGTGGAATCTCCTGCTTCTCTCAGAACCACACTCAGTCGTTGGGCTTTGGTCCTACAAGACTACAGACACGGTAATGTGAGACGGAGCCCGCAGAGTTTCCAGGCTGAAGTGTGCAGCTGAAACTGCAGTAGAAGGCAGTGGGCAGGACAGGAGGAACAGGAGGAAACTGCACATTTAATTCTATTTTTAGATTTTGCCTAATTCAAGCCAGAAGCCTGAAATGGGGAAGTGGATTTGAGGCTGACAGGAAGGAAAGGGGGGAGGGAGGCAGGGCGTGGGGGACAGAATGCCAGAGGGGGAAACACCAGAGAAGGCATTTATTTCGATGAATTCAAGCAGGCAGGTGGGACTTGAAATGGGTTACAAAACATAGAAACTAAAACAGAAATGACAGAAAGGCCAACCCCCTCCTGATACAACAGAGGCAGTGCTTATTAAGAAATACAGCGAACAGTTCTATAATTTAGCTTCTCCAGGAACCCTGTAGAACAGAAAAATGCTCACCACTCATCCCCGGAAATTCTAATGTGGCTTCCAGGTACATGTGCCCAGCACAGTGATTTTTTTCTAAACTATTTTTTTGCTGAAAATCACTGGAGGCCCCCAAGTTCAGAACTTGTGCCGCTAGGGAGTAATGTGCGCCAGCGCAGAGCTATACAGAAGGAAGAAGTGCTTGAGGAGCAGGTTTGCACACAAAGAATTAAAGCACCATGAATGCATGTGACCACAGAAGGCTGAAGCCAATGTCTTAAATTTGAGATAATGAGGCTCAAACACTAAAATCTTAACCTATTCGTTATCCACTGGACAGCCCTTCCACTTAAAAATGTGTGCATATAAAAGAACATTCTATTACATATTTTATGACCTCTCGGTAACTAGACACAACGTTCTTTCACGTTTATTCCCGTCCTCTGGCTGGCGATTTTGAGCGCATCAGTGAGCAGTCTCCCCAGGTGAGTTATTCTCTCCTCCTTAGAATCAGACTATCTTATCATTATTGGCTCTGCTTCCTGAAACCATCTGCCTGCTAAAAGTGTTGTGGCATATGTGTATCTTAAAATTGAAATCAACATGCTCTGATAACCTTTTAATAATACCATGTCAAAAAAAAAAAATAATAATAATAATAACACCATGTCACCACTCCATCATGCAATGAACTGGAGGGTTATGATCTGTCTATGCTTCAACCGAATTAGTTACATGGAACACACCAGTTATCACCTCACATGTCAAATAAAGGAATGATTAATGGAAAGAAGTGTATTTCCAAGATGGTCATTATAGTTTTTAAAAGGAAACACTGGGGCTTCCCTGGTGGCGCAGTGGTTGAGAGTCCGCCTGCCGATGCAGGGGACACGGGTTCGTGCCCCGGTCTGGGAAGATCCCACATGCCGCGGAGTGGCTGGGCCCGTGAGCCATGGCCGCTGAGCCTGCGCGTCCGGAGCCTGTGCTCCGCAACGGGAGAGGCCACAACAGTGAGAGGCCCGCATACCGCAAAAAATAAAAAAAAAAAAAAAAAAAAAAGGAAACACTGATTTTCTAAATACCTTTTAAAAATAAAACATTAAAGTCATTAACAAAGGAAAGTGAAAAGGCAAAACACCAGGGACAATTATTTTTTTCTTTTCTTTGAGGCAAAGAGTAAACCATGCCTTACCTGTGCCTTAGCTTCCCTCTCGCTTCAAATTCAAAGGGAAGCTCTTCACCCGTGAGGACTTCCCGCCACTCGCTAACACTGTGAGCGTCGTCAAGAAAGGTTCCATTCCCTTCTGGAACCACCCCTGGGCTCCCGCTGTGAGACAGTGCAGCCCTGGAACCAAATCAGACAATACCAGCTAGTCCTCCTTTCTCTCCACCTCCCTCTCACACAGAGCTCAGGGCTGGAAGCAGAAACCCTCCCAGAACGCAACTCATGGACAGAACACCACATAACCTGGCTGCAAAATAGGACCTAGATCTCCATGATCGATCACAACTTCATGACCGAAACTCTAGAAACAGCTAAAAGCTATCACTGCTTAGTCACTTGCCACCAGCAGCAGAGTCTGGTACACGGAAGGTGATGTAAACTAGTCATGACTTTTAACAGTAGTATTTAAGTGACTATCTAGAATTTAAGAGACCTGAATTGTTTTTAAAAAACAAAGATGTCTCCTCTAGAGCATTCTCATACTTGGTGGAGGCGGGAGAAATACGGTCTCAAATCAGCTGATTCTGTTACTCATTTCATACACTTTATTACCTAAACTGGAAAGATCAGCCTGCATTTGGAAAGTTGAGCAGGCAGAAATTTGTCAGAGAACGTTCTCACTTGGCTTAGGTAGACTCTCATTTGTTCTCCTAACTCCACCCAGTTCCATCTGGACTCAAGTGCGTTTTAGGTTTGGAAGATAATTCGGGGTGGGGGGGGAGGGGATATGAGAGGTGTTTTCAAGCCCTTCTGGAAGAAGAATGGGCAAAACATTTGGCTTAATAACCATATACAGCTTGTTTTAAAAGGGGGAGTAGAATGGGGACTGAGGAGAAAGGGTGGAATGACTTCTGTTTCACATCCTTAATTTGCTCAACTTTTACTTTAAAAACAAATGGATACGAGGATCAAGATCACAATTTGGATACTTCAGACTCAAGACCTACTTCTCTGACTACAGACTCTACATAGAACCAGAACCTCCAACATAAACCTCAGCAAGACAGGAAGCTGTTGATTCAAATACAATCAATCCCAAGAGCCTCAGGGAGGCCCCACCTTACTCTGCTGGGCTGGTACACAGGAGCCTTTGGTGGTAGAGATGGCTCTAGGTGACAGATTCAGTGTTCCTTACCTGGTGGGCGTGGTAGTCAGGGTGGCAAACCACAAAGTGCAGCCCGTGTGATTCCTCAGAGCAAAAGGGACGAATGGCTGCCGGCGTTTTGGGGCCTTCATCTCTGCTGTGAGCAAACAGAAGGCCGTCAGCATGTGCCCTGGTCTGTGTGGCAGAGACCCTCCCCACACCTGGAGACAGTGCCCAAAATTGGCTCTGTGCAAAGGAGCTGAAGGTGGAGAGGAAAAACAGGAACCACCACAGGTGTGTGGACAGGCCAACTGGGATGTCTCCATGTATTCTGCCACCTGCTACGAGATGACTCGGTCCCCCTGACAACTGACTGTGATGTGTCACGACTCTCACCCCACAATTCTCCCGCAACTCTTATGGGCCTTATCTCAGAAAAGGGCATCAGACCTAATACGGCTGGCATCAGCAAAGAAAGAGAAATGGACCCCCACTACTCCCAAGAAATACAGTCTAAATGGACAACCTAAATTGCGGCAAGATAGATCACGTGTACTTGTATCACTTTGTCCAAAACACTGGTACTTTAAGGAAGCCTCCTTTTATATAAGAGTTACACTTGAGTCATATTATACGTATTATAACAAAATGAAAACATTCTTTCCTATTCTCTTACATAAATAGTTGTGGGTTTTCCTCCCTGGAAGATCAAAAATATACTACCCCAAAGCTATTTACATAAAATTTTTAGCTCATTTTTTCCCACAGGTATCACCACCATCTGCTATCAGGCGGGGACTACGGAGACTACAAGAGGAGCGCAAAATATGATTTCCTTCACAAAACAGCTTCTCATCAGGGAAACTGGAAAGAAACACTGATCAATACAAGACTGTAAGTAATCAAATTTTAGGGAGAGTTTGACCTGACTCTAAACACTGCAAGCAGCCAGAGGGGAGGCTGAGGAAGGCTCTCCGGTGCCCAGGCTGCCCAGGGGGCTGCCCGGGGACCCGCCCGCCGCAGAGGCCCCAGGCTCCTTCCAGGGTCTGCATTTCCTCTACTGGCCACACAAAGAAAGAGGGAGGTGGCAGCAGGAACCACAAAGGAAGCAGCAACCCAGTGCCGGGAGCCTCCTGGCTGATGTGCTCAACGACACCACATGCCCCACCAACAGAAAAGGGTGAGGCCCAGCCTTACTGTGTGTCTGGCTTTAAAGCACAAAGACAGCCCAAGAAAGACCGGGACCCAAATGGTCTGCAGCCGTGGAGAAAATGACATCTAGAGGTGACTGCAATCGCCAACTAAGAACACTACAACAATTCAATTCGTCTTCCAGGACCGCATGTTTCCTGCCAGTGAAACGAAGAAGGCAAATTGCACCAGGGCCTGCCTCTCCCACTCCTCGAGAACAGCACAGGGCAATATGATAAGTCGGCGTCATGTCTTTCAAAAAGTGATCACATTTTTGTTTTCCCTTTGTAGCTTCTAAAGTTTTCAGAAGTTAGTGCTCTGAACACTGCACAACAAGCCACCTCAGGTTAAGGCAAGTTCTGTTTTGGTAAGAACAACAGCTCAGGGGTGTCTAGATAAATGAGTAGTCTCCAGCGTGTTCCCACAATTTTGTGATTAGCTTTTAGAGACACCCCAAATACATATAATCTCTGCCTAGAATATGCCCATGTCTCATCCCAATGGCCTCACTTAGTTTCCAAGGTTTGCTTTAAAACAAAATATTAGTGTTCATCAAGTTGAAACTTAAGGAGTATCTGTGAGGCTGCGGACACGAGCAGAGGGGGGAGTAAACCATGTAAGAGCTGTCAGCAGGGTGAACGGTGCTCACTGTGGCACCTTGAGAGGCACCTCCCTCTCCCTAAGTGAGAGAGCCGCTCTGCTTTATTACAGGAGATAAAGGGCCCAGGAGGAAAAGAAGCCAGATGTGCTTTCATATCCCACTGTGAGCCAGACTCAAAGTTTCCATTTGCAAATTAGATTTAAAAAGAACAGGTGGCAAACGGCTTTGATCACATTGTAACACAGAATAAAGTGCTAGGAATCCATATAAAGACATTCACGAGTGTATTGCTTTGGAATTAAGTAGCCTGGGGTAGGCACACTGCTAAGGTCCCCAAGCTTCTTGTGTGGATTACACATACCAGCAGAGACCTCAGCAACCTGCCTCTCTGAGGATAAAAATACACGGAGTGCTCACAAATCCAAACTCAACACCAGGGGACAGATCTGACATCTTCCACACTAGGGTCCAAATCAACTGTGTACCTGCCTTGGGCACAGCACCAGAGAATAAAATCCCCAAGTCTGGACTTCCCTGGTGGCGCAGTGGTTAAGAATCCGCCTGCCAACACAGGGGACATGGGTTCGAGCCCTGGTCCAGGAAGATCCCACATGCCACGGAGCAACTAAGCCCGTGTGCCACAACTGCTGAGCCTGGGAGCCACAACTGCTGAGCCTGCGAGCCACAACTACTGAGCCCACGTGCCACAACTACTGAAGCCCCTGCGCCTAGAGCCC